>NW_009606439.1:65334-95784 GCF_000690535.1 Cariama cristata | reverse complement strand
AGCAGGACATCTGAGCTTAACTGATTTCAGAGCCAAGCAGTGTGAGTGCTGAACTTTACCATCAGGGACGTATTGGTACTGAGGTGGCTATGCATTTGGGTAGAAGCACCTCCAAAGACTGGTGATGATTAATCAATAAATACCTCAGGAAAAAAAAAAAAAAAAAGAAAAAAAAAAAAGAAGAAGAAATAAATATGCAGCAAGGAGCAACTGTAATGCACTTCTGAAAGAATATAACTAGTTTGATGCAAAAAATGTGAGTCATTGCCATCATTCAAAAGCACAAAGATCCACTTTAATCAAATGATCTCTTCTAACTAGCAAGCTGCTGAAAAACATGTACTAAAAAGATGTGCAAAGCTGCAAGTAACTCACATAGCTGTTTGTTATAAGACAAACTTTTGAGAAAGATGTTGTGCTGGGAAGTAAGTCTGTCTGGTACTATGTTCACAGTCACAGAAGAGCTGGATGCAGAGGAAAGATCTCCTAAACTAAATTCTCGTTAGGGCAAGGCTGAGAATGTAAGCACACAGCTGTGATTCAAAATCATGTTATTCAAGTATGTTAGAATTGCGTTTTCTTTCCTTTACGCTATCAGAACACTGGAAAATGAAGCAATTGTCAAAGTATCAAAGCGTCTTAACTTTGAGACTATACAAAAATCCACCTATTTCCCTTTTCTCAGACACAGACTATGGAATATATGTATCGCTTAATAGTAAACTAAAAAAAAATGTTTATTTTAAAACTTTGACTTTGTTGTACCATCATTTCTCTTTAGCCACTATGATTTGTCCTTATCAGTGGGACATGCCACTGCTCTGGGAAATGGCACTAGAAGATTTAGTTGCTACAAGAGATCAAAGGGCCTCATCTGAGCCACACCAAGAACCACTTGCATGTTACTGAGGCCCCTTTAAAACCGAGTGGGGATAGGAAATGGTTGCTATCAGCATGATTTTTTTTTTTTTAATCTGATGTTTGTAAAATTATATAAAATCTGCTTTAGTTGACAGAAAAATCTGCAAGCACCAGAAGCACAGCAAGAACTGAGGTATGCCAGGGCTGCAAACTGTAATGGTATGAAGCCTTTCATTACAGACAACTATTTTGCCAGATTATAGATGAAGTTCATGAGCTTTGTTTGAGAAATGCGACCTGAAGTCATGACTTTTTATTTGCTAACATTTGAATCCTGGGGTTTTCTAAGGCACGAAGTGACTGTGCACAGGGCTTACAGGTCTATGCACGTTGGTCTCCGTTTTTGGCTACCTTCCATTTCATGAGTTCCGTAGGCATGCAATTATCTCCACTAGAAGAAAACATGAGGAAAGAAAAAGAGTAACTTCTCTACAGAAAAGAAAGAAACAGAAAAATTGCATCTAGAAGAAAACAGTCACCAACTGGGTTGTGTCAGGGTTACTGAGCTTTAAGAATGAGACTACTGACTAGTCGATGTGTTATTTACTGGTTATTAAATACAGGCAAAAAAAAGGTTTTCCACCTTAATGTTAACAGTCAAGGCACTTGTTACCAGTAGGTAACCAGTACATTATTGTTGTTACCTTTCTGATGTTACATTTCTGTTATCTAATGCTGCCTTTCTGATCAGCTGCTTACATTTCGTAAGTTGGTACAGAACAGAAACTTAATTTGAAAATGCAAAAGCACTTCCTGAAATTTGCTTTTTCATTTCATAGCGTGTTTTGGATAAATATGTAATAAATTTCAGGCACATTGCTTGGGTTTTTCTTTCTGAGTACTTGAAAAGTCTGCTTCTGTTTGTACTACAATGACTGTTTAAATAATTTTTGCAACCTGTCATGAAGAAGCCTTTCATCAACAAAAACACAAATCAAAGAACTTTAAATGCACAAAATATCCTTTAGCTACTGGAGTGATTTAAAATCTTCTACTACTAAACTCTCCCAACAGATTCTCAGACTTTCTGTACTTCTGGATTTAAACTAAAATTCACCTGAAATACATCCATGCAATATGTTAACAACTCACCAGGCACCCCATATTTAATCAAATAAAATCTTTCCACAACAAATCCAGTCATACAACTCCAACTGCCCTTCCCATTTCTTGTCCAACTGAAATGTCCTCTTGAGGACACGAAGCAAACTTGAAGTACATTTTAAAAGAAAATAATATTCTTGTTAATTAAAAAAATGTAAAATACATTATTTTTAGTATTAAAAATGGCAAAGTAATTTTTGACCATCATGCCTCCTGTTCTCATCCAATGAGCTAGTTTTGAATCCTGTCTTGGCACGTTGCTGTCAAGAAGAATGACCATAATGTTGATCTTTCAACAGGTGGCAGTCTTATTCATGATAAACTCCACCAGTGTATATGGTAGGGCAGAAGACATCTATATGAAGATGGGTTTTATTCTTAAACCAAAACCAGTAACAACCCAAGAAGAGTATTTGAATGCGCTGGTGAACAGTGCACTGAGCTGGGAATTGTCAGACCTGGATTCTAGCTTCAGCTCTGCCACCTTCCCTGGCTGCTAATTTAGTCTTCCTGACTGGGATTCATTCAAGAATCTAAACGGAAACACAGTTTAAGTATCAGGAACAGTCAGAGACCTATGTGTAAACTCATAATCCTAGACTCCCTTTCTTGTCAAGTGACAAAAATGAGTACTTCTAGAGTGTATCTGAATCAGATTACGACCTCTAGAAGTGACTAATTCTTCCCATTGACTATAAGGCAGAGTACACAGAGACATTTAACTTTTAAATAGCTAGACCAGATGAACTTAGTTCTACCCTTTATTTTTCAGTACCTATATTATTTGTCCTATCTTTAGACTTTAGAATAAATACCATTTTCACTTGCTATGTATACAACGCCTAGTTTAACAGGTTTTTGACTGTACGTATAGCTCCTGAAGACTGCTCTTTAGGGCATTTGTTTTAGTCTGGAATGATGTGTCATGCACCCTGGAATAATTTGGAACCAGCATCCTACTATGGAGATACAGAGGATGGTAACAATGGAGCCATTTTACAAAAAAAAGGTTTTGTTTGTTTGTAATCACTAAAATAATAAGGAACAGCCTCTTTCAATAGAAATGTTTATCCCAACATCTCAGATATAAGTTATGTTGCTCAATACATTTTTCCTGAACATAAATTTAGTTTAATGACAACAATAAAAACTGGGGATTGGTTCAAAGTGTCCCTAAAGCATTTGCATTTCAGAAGCAGGTTAGTAATTTTTTATCCACACGGAATATAGCTTTCAAGAAACACAAATCAATCCATAAGGATGCAATGGGCAGGGGAAAGTTTTGTTTTCTAATAGCAACTTGGACTTTTTTTTTCAAGAATTTCAGTAATCTAGTTTCTACGTTAATAAATATCTAGCTTTCTTGAGTTTAGAAGATCCTACATGTGGTTTGAGGGATACACCGTATGGGAAAGGTCTTGGCATATTCACCTTAAATCTCTGGCCAACACCTTCATGTCCAATCATGTTACTTTAGAGAAAGTCATCAGTACATATTTCACAGTAGATTCTAAAAATCAAAAAAAATAAAAAAGACTGAAATATGAGAAGGAAGTTTCTAAATTATACTATTCCTTCAGTTTTCTGAATTTACTTTCAGCTGAGTCCATGTGGTGATAGTTTTGCAACTTTCAGATGACTGCAATCTTAATGAAAATGTGGTCTGTGATAGTATGAGATATACACAGAAATTGACTCCATCAAGGACTCAAAGTAACACCCATTACACATCATATAAGCATATGCAAGAATTTCTGTTCTGTTCTATAGCACTCCTCAAATGTCCTTTTGATATATGAAAAGTCTTCTTCATCCCTCTGCCCTGGGACAAGTATAGCTGAATTTTTTTTATCCAAATATTAGCTTTTCTTTCCTGTGAAGCCTAATACAGAAAACATGCATGAGATGTAGCTCATGTGTGGGGCTGAACCTCTGCACATGTTCTTGCTGTGAAAACAAGCGTCTGAAGTCATCTTGATAACAAGTTTTTCCATTTTACATTACCTGGTGTATTATAAACTCAATGCAGTCGAGCAAAATTTCCACATGGAAGTGTAGCCGAAAATACTGATCAGCCATAAAAGAGCACCTTATTTTCAGGCAGATTTGATTACAGTTTTGTTGGCACCTGATCGGTTTCATTGTGAGGGACTGCAGATAGCAAGTATTTCAGTACTGGAATCAAAGATATGTCTAACTTTTGAAAGAACAAGTACAGTTATTAAAAGAATTTAAAATAGAAAAGTGACTATCAATAAAACATTGAGTGGTGTTTAAATGTAGAGAATATATTTTTATAATTAGCTAACTGTCAAACTTAAGTGAATATGGATTTACTAGTCAGTGACCACACAGAATGATGTGTTTTGTTAAATTTCACGGTTCCTCATCTGAATGCCTATTAAGCAGTTATTGATTTAAATAAACAAGGAAACAAGAAAACAACCAAATCTTCTATTATAAACCTAAAACTAATAGCATATGAATTTAAGAAAATATATGGCATGTTACTTGGTTTATTTTAGCTACTCTGTCACTTAAAATCGCAATGGGTTGGAACAAATTACATGTTAAACACTTAAAAGGTTCCCTGGATCCAAAAAGTGATTTTGTTTTTTTTTCTATTTTACAGTTATAGTTTTCAATGGTATAATATTTTGAAGCAAAATAAAAAGAAAAGCAGGGTGTTATTTTTGAAGCAGCAAATTTTTCTTAGGAAAATGCAATTCCAGGCATAAAGATGTCATTGTTAACTTTGTCTCTGTCTGTGCTTTTATGAAGAAAATAGTTTAAAACAGAAATGCCTTGAGGATATAACCCAAACAACAAGGATTAAAACGTTAATCTGTTATCTTTCTGAAATGAAGCAGGTAGACAAGATCAACGGTGGAAGAGAATACTGAAATAACCTTTTATTAATAACATCCAGATAATGTTGTTCCTTAATCCTTTTAGACATTTATCCCTAAATTAAGTTTGCATCTTATAATTATACATAATTTGCCATACAGAACTTTCCTGGGTACAAATCCTTGCAGGCAGTATACGTGCAAAAATATAATAAATATCTGGAGCTGAATTAGAACAAGTGAATCAGAACACTTTGAGAAGGGAAAAAGACAATTTTCTGACAGGACTTTAGAGGTGCTACAGTGGTTTAAAAATATATTAAATTACCCATAAGAAAATATAATTTAAGTCAAATGCACCATCAGTGAAACAAAATTTTTCTGATTTGACTCAGTAAGAATGAAGAGAGAGAAAGGGGTTATAATCTCATCATTTAAAAAAAACAGCTACTGGCTCTGCCTTTGTGACTTTTGACACCTCTAATGGCTTTTTGTTTTTCTAAATGCACCCTTGGTTTAAATCTTCATCTCCAAATAAAAAACAGTTTCATTCCTACATATTTAGACTTTTCAACTTTCATTGACAGTATTTGCTTCTTATAAGACTAATAATTCTCAAGTAAAATGAAATATAACTTAAAAATAACCCTAGAAATGATGTGATTTTAGTTAAGTCTTTTATAAATGATATAGCTTGCCTTAGGTCAAGTAGCAACTTGCTTAATCCCCAATCGAATACCCATTTCAGTTTTTTGACAGAACAATTTATTAACTCAAGAGAACCTCATATCTAATCCAACCTTTTGTTGAACCTCCAAGAACATTACAGATGTGCCTCTGATACATCATGCAAACATTATCTTGCTCATTTGGCTCTCCCTCTTACACTACTTCAAATCAGATGGCCTTTCATTTTCTCTTAAAGCTCACATTGAGTGTATTTTCCCAATACTGTTTTTATGAGTCAACTTATCATCACAATCTGCTTACCTTTGGTTCTGTCGAGGACAGCCACTAAGAAGCAACTACAGCTGATTTTGTTTGTTGTATCTATACTTTATAACAAAGAGAATATATACATAGTCTAAAAGTTTTAGTTTTGTAAGTACCATGATAACCGAAAGTAAACTTTGCACGAAAAATTTCTATCTGCAGTTTAGAAAAGAGTGAAGGCAATGAAATGAAATACTTTGGAAAAGCTATAAAGACTCAGAACCTTGTAATTGAGCAAAATTGTTTGCCATGAGAACATTAGTTCAGACTTATATTGGCTTTTAGTTTAGTAAAAGATACTCTAATCATACACAATGTTATTTAGAAGTATTATAGGTAGAAAGATGATGATATGGTTCATTGAGGTATACCACTGAGTGATTTCAGTAAGATTTTAAAGCTAGTTAACAACAGTGACATTAGAAAATGATTGTTTGCAGGGCCAAAAATATATTTTAATAACCAAAGTGCCTAAAGCCAAAACCAGAATAAGATCTAGGTTATATAGATTATGTGATCATTGCAAATCTTTCAAAACAAAAGCCCAGCACAAAACAGCAAATCCAATCATATCCTCCCTTATTTTTGTCACTTGCTTCGTCATGTGGACTTGTATATGATAAGAAATTGTGATATTTTCATTATCTGTTGCCTGTCCCGGATGTATTTTCTTTCCTGGGCAGCTCTATATTGGTTTAAGGAACCCTGCCACCAGTCACCTCAAATTAGGACAAAAGAGTCGATTGCCTTTGAAACTTGCACATTGCTGTCAAACTCATTGTGAGATCTGGCAATAAAATGTTCAGAATACTTATACAACCCCCTTTTTCTGGTTTCCTCTGTGCCTACAGAGGTAAATTAGGGATAGGCATGTTATCTCTAAAAGAGTTTGGAGTACAGAGCAAGATACAATTACCTTTATGGCCTGACTTGTAAAGTCTGATTGCAAGCTAGCCATTGGAAGTTTCCCATTGAATTTAAAGGTTTTGGTGTCAGGTACAAATCATTGATAAGAAGTGGCTACTGCACATCTGATCAGAGTCATCACTTCTGTAATTGAGAAAAGGATGGATTTTTTTGAACATGTTGCTTAACTTTGTCCCCTATGTTTTTCATCAAGCATTCATGGTGTCAGCTGAAAAAACACAACACCCATGTTTAGTAAAGTGTGTGTATATCTGTAATTACATGTCCATGTCATGTAGCTTTTAAAAGATGAGAATAAAGGAATAAACAGATGTTAACATATTCCTCCCAGATAAATGGAACTCTGATCTATTAATTAATTTAATTAATTCTTTATAATCAGAATTTGTTGAATCAAGGACAGAAAGTGTTGCTATTTTGCACCCCTCCACTCTGAACTGTCATTGGCTATATTTGTATTAGCATGTGGTACAGTTGCCATAGAGGTGGTTTGTGAAGCACAACATTTGTTACTGAGGACCTGATGTCATACTTTATCTGGGAGTTTAATCTCATTATAGGTACTGAATGTCTGTGAGGGGTTGGAGTGCATTTTACTCTCGAGTTTCATCCACAAGTAATTGAGTCAGTGCAGTCTGGGAATACTCCATGACGCAAATCACATCAACTGGGAGATTCCCTTCAAAAATATCACTCCTCTCCAAATGAACATGCTTATGCAGAGAAGCACTTTGTCTGTCTAGCACTCACCGTAAAAGGGTGACCATGGAGCATTCCACTAGCATGAATTCAACACTTCTCACTTAACTTTTATCCAAGATAGCTTAGAAGAACTAAATCTACAGAAAAGAAGGAAGGAGAGGAGTAACACAGAGCACGCAACATCCTCTCCACAAAGACTGTGGAAATCGCCAGTTTCTACTGCAACTGGATGGACCTTTCCAAGTAACGGAGAGGAGTCATCAATAAGGCTTCCAAAATTGCTGTAATTCCAGTTGACCTATACTAGTAGCAAAGGCTTAAGCTGACCTCTGCCAACAAAGATCAGTCAGATTGTAGTGTAGTTCAACTACTGCCTACA
This sequence comes from Cariama cristata, assembly GCF_000690535.1. Classification (NCBI taxonomy): domain Eukaryota; kingdom Metazoa; phylum Chordata; class Aves; order Cariamiformes; family Cariamidae; genus Cariama; species Cariama cristata. Next base: position 87,909 of record NW_009606439.1, on the reverse strand, counting down.
GGTAAATCACTTTGAAAATATTTTTAAAAGCCATATTGGTACTGGGAATTTGTCAGTGTTAAATTCATGGTGAACTTCCAAATCCAAGTTTATCAAACACTACATTTAAAATACACATTCTATAAAAAAAGTATAAGCAAATGTTGGTAGCATAATATTCAATTGACTTGGAAATATGCTGAAAAGGCTTTTCGGATGCGAAGGGGAGCAGAGGCATCAGTACTGATAATGAAAATTGGGCCTTTAGAAGAAAATTGCACTAAATACCTTAACTGTTATCATGGCAACAAAAATTTGAAACTAACATTAGCTGGAAAAGTGGTCATTAATAAATGATTTAGATAATTAGATAAAAGTTAACCTCAAACAGATTCACTACCAGACATAGTATCAGGTTAATGCTAGTTAAATAGTTAAATAACCAAATAACCACATGGAGGAGCTAATGAAGGAATTATGTGAGCTTCACCGAGACCACATTGGTCTGCCAAAGTTATTGCAAATTTTAGTAAGGTGAAAACAGCCTGAAATGCCCAGTTGCCAGATATAATTGGATCTAGTAGCTATTGTAGAAGAAAATCGTCATAGTCTCCTATCTTCCACATCTTGGTGGGGTGGTGAGAGGGGTGGTATTAGAATAGTTCTTTCAAATTATGGGTGTGAGGTAAGAGAGTGCTTAATAAAAATACACATTCCATTTATACAGTGATTTCCCACATAAAGTGATTGCGACAGTCAGCTCTGTAGCGGCTATGAAGACAAGATGTAGGTAGCAGTATGTCATCATTTGAGGAAAATTAAGAATAACTTTGTTACTGCCAAGATTTTTTGATACATTGCTAAAAAATTGAATTTGTTACACCTAAGGCCACGTCTTTTAAATAGAAAACTATACAGCATAATATAGAGTGCAGAATCTGAGTTCAAAATGCAATACTGTTGGAAACATTAAAGCTGAGAGTAGACATGAAAAATATTTTTATATTTCATACAGACATTAAAATAAGAATGGTTCCTTGTACAGGCTACATCTGTTTCAGTACTATAAATACCTTTGGGATTGTTCTCTGACACCTTGAATACTTTGACTCACACTCATACTTTTCAATTCACTTACCCTGCAAAACATCACTGACTTGTCCTACTTCCCAATTTGTTCAATTATGAAAATGTTAACTGATCAGAGCCAAAAGCACACAGAGGATAGTCTAACAATTTTATGTGATTAGAAAAATTTTCAATCGAAAACGTCACTCCTGTTACTGAAAACATGTGCAGAAGAAATGTTTCAAACCCATGAATATTAGGGAAACACATGCTAAAGTAAGCTTGTATCCATACTTTATGTAATTATGTCTATCTAGAGAAGTATATAATTTCCTGCTGTGAAAATTATTTTCCTGTTATTAAGACAGAGCTATAAGATCATTATATTTCTGAACAACTCTCCACATACTCTTTGAGGTACTTACATTGATCTTTTATAGCCAGATAAGGTTTCCTTCTTGGACTGCAGCATACCTACTTCTGCCCAAAGCAAATCTACAGCTGTAAAAATGACTGCTCAGATTAGTTGAAACTTAATTTACTTCCTTTAAACCCAATTCACAAAACTAGATTTTTTTACAACTGCAAACAGATTCAGTGCTTTTCCAGTCCAGGGCAGTGTTTCTGTTTCCTTGTTATTATAATGTCAGAGAAGACACTTGAATCCTCATTTCTATACAGTAGCCCTGCTACCTATCTAGACTAAAAAGCCAACATTTAGTTTTCCTAGAGTATACTCAATAAATGATTTTAAAATACTGGCTTACTTTAATGTGAAACACAAAGAAAAAACTGAAATATAATATTTGACAAATAAAATATGAAAATAGTAATCTCAAAACTACCAATCTCAAAAAGATTTCCTCCTAAGATGTATTCCAGTCTTAGGTAGCTTTGAAATTTGTTGAGTAAGCTAGAGCTACTCAGAGGAATATTCTTTAGAACTGAACTCATCAAGACTGAGTTTTTTTAGTTAATACTGGTTTTCCTCTGCTGATGAATATATTGAACATTTTACTTCATACTCAAGTAATTAAGATAATTAGTGTCATGTTTATGATCTAATAGATCAGAAGTAATGCAAGAAGCTAGTATGAATAATGAAAGGGCAAAGAGTAATAATCTAATGACGACATTCATTATCTATATCAGCATCCCACGGACTGAAAATTTCAAAAGCCACCTTGCTGACAGATTTGCCATGACCTATCTTCCTTCTTTTGACATCCTGTTGGAAGCTATATCTTAATGGAAGTGAGCAGCTATGGAGTTTGGTTAATCCAGAGAGAACAATGAAGCAGATTAACAAAAAGACTTGAGCTTTGAGACACGTAGTCTCAGAACACCTCATTTTTAACAGTACGTATTTCAAAATTTATAGCCCTGAGTTAGTACAGTGCTGTTGAGAGCACAGAGATCCTTATCACTGACAATTGTTTCCTTGGAAATGGACTCACTACTTCCAAACACATGTATCAGTCTACCTCCACTCCTATTTAATCCAAAAGAAAATCACTACCATTCAGAACAAAGTCTAAACTGGAGATTCTGTCATGGCATATCTCAGTAGACAAGTGAATTCTTTTCTTAACAAATACCTTTAGACGGTAAGACACAAATGTACAATATACCTGTGGTTGTAGAAATTGCATCAGTTTTGCTAATCAAACACTTGAGGTAAAAATTCTGTCTCTGTGTAGGACTACTGAGCTGGATAACATTTTTAACAGGACTTGATATTGTTGTTTTCCACTGTAAAACATGGGACCTTTTAGAGAGGATCATCATCTTCATTTTACTAGTTAAACAACTACTCAAACACAAGGAAGGAAGTGGAAGAGGTGGAACAGTGTCACTGATGAAATGAGTCTTCTCTGACAGGATCCTTTCTATAATAAATTCACAACTATGCTCACTGTACAGACCTGCTTGTGGAATCAAGTTAAAAAAGTAAAGAGAATATGAGGTTTTATTCATCAAAAGCCAAATTCCTAAGACCAAGTATGAAAAAAGCAACTCTATTTGGTATTAGAAAGTAAATAGCAAACATTGAACTTTTCCAGAAGACATTTTTAAAGTGTTTACTAGTTTAACTTAACTTTTTCTTCCAAGAAAACAAAATGAAAAAAACTGTGTATAGTTTTACAGGGTTGTAGTTTCTGCAATTATCATTTAAAAACCCCAATTTTTTAATAAGCATAATTACAAAAAGGGAGCCATAAATGGGAAAGTGAAAACTCAGAACTGGAAGCCAAAAAATGCAACCTTCATTAGGAGTTTCAATTACAAAAGTAGGCCTATTAAAACAATCCTAATACTTATGAAGCTTCTCAGATTTTCAGCAACAAAAGTAGTTTAATCAACCCTACCAAGCAAAATAAGTGGAGTTTATTCAGTAGGTGTTGTCCATGTAATTAGAAAAGGTTAATCAATTTTACTATATAGTAAGACACATGAAACAAGATATTTGCAGGAAAGTAGGTCTTCACAACTTCAAAAAGACTGCCTATTAGAGAAACTTAAGGATTTCAATTTTATAAAATTAACCTTTCATTAAAAATACTATCCTTCAATTACAAGTAAAAGGAATAAGATTTCCAAACAGTTTCACATAGACTATGTATATTTTTTGTTTCCATTTTGTTTTGATAATGAGTTGTTATTCTCTTGCTGAACCATTTTTCAGCATTTTTGTTTTCATTGACTACTCAGTTTTAGTAAACCACACTCAAAATAAAAAAGTAAATAATTTTTTTTATACCATGGATGACTAAAAAAATTGGATCAGCTTTAGCAGTGTGGGCCCTGTGTGAATTCATGATATATATATGAGAAATTGTACAGAAGGAAAATTATGAAAGCAATTGAGAGCTATTACAAGAAAGTAGAAAGCATGTTAACATTCTTTTAGAACTTTATAAACAAAATATATATACTGTAGTGTGCAAAGTACTCCCTAAATGTATCTCTAAATCAGAGAACCATGTATGAAACATATAAAGCACATGAAATACATTATTCTTAACTTCAGCTTACTTAAAAGCATTTCCAATTATGTTTGTTTCAAAAAATTTCTAAAGGTAACTGTCCATTTAAGAGATTAAGTGATGGCCCCTTGTTGTTAGGTGGTGAGAAGATCACTTCTCTTTCTCTCACCCTAACCTCTCCAACTGTGAGGTACCAGCAAGATCCAGTGCCTCCCTTAAGGAAGGTAAAATGGAAACAACTCCCACACAGACCAATACGTGCAACAAGATGCAGACCCACAGTGTCTGAGCACAGTGAGCAAAGCCAGATACAGGCAACAGAGTCCTCAACAGCCCCAGACCCAGCAAGCAACAAACTGGATCCATCCAGGGAGTCCAGTCCGAAGCAAAAGGACACAGGGACACAGGCAAGCTGTAACATAAACCCAAAGCATCCATAAAAGAACTCAACATAAACCCAAGAAATCAAACAAAAAGCTGAAGACCAGTACTCTTGCGCTGCAGGTGGGACAGGACTAAAGTTACGAGGGGTCCTGGGCCAAAAAATAGATAGTGTGGGTCTAGGATAGACGGAGGTCTAGGTGAGGTTAGTCAGGGCTATCAAGGGCTTTTTGATGCCCTGAGGAACATGACTGAAATTATTTCCTCTAATTCGTCTCAGACTATTTGTGATAGAAGTGGCTCATCAAGATCTTATACTCCTATTGAAAATTCTCATTTGTCATCTCATAATTACACAAGGCACAAGGCTATAAAAATACCCTAAATCTGTAATTTCTTAGTTAGGTCATTGAGTTTGAGTTAGAAATTCTGGATTCAGCTCTCTACTCCAAGGCTTTTTTCTCCCTCTGATTTAAGTTCACTGGGCACTAAGTTACCTATCCTAGATCTCATTTGAGTGGCTTCCCTCAAAGGTTTCCTTTTGTGCAGAAAGCAAGGCAACCTTAAACTTTCTGTCCTGCTATTTAGAATATTCTCTTGCCAGTTGGTCTAGGGATTCCAACTCATTCAGGCTCAGGTGCTCAAGCGTTCTAACCAGAATATTGAATAGAAAGCAGATGGTGGCATCTTATCCTCCAGGATCCAAGGTATAGAAAAAAAAAAAAAGTCTACTCAGTTTTTAGGACTCGGGTTTTTTTGTTGGTGTTGTGTTTTGTTTTATTTTGTTTTGTTTTAGGTAATAACAGTTAAACACACATTCAGGAGGGTATTTTGGACTCAGGAACTGGTTTGCACAGAACTCAACAGCATGGAGTGGAGTTAAACTCCTAAACTCCAGATAGGGAATTAATTCCTCTATGCATGAAATTTTCGGTGACAGGCTACTCCCTAAGCACACAATGGGTTTTTGGATCCTCCTCTCACTCCCTTTCCCTGTTGAAGACCCTCATTCTCCTTGTGTACTCTGTCAGGACTTAATAGTGAACCTTGGATTCTCCTGTGAAGGTCAACTGAACATAGACCTTCAAGTGGCTCAATTTGCAGTGTCCAAGGTTTTTAATGGCCCTCACTCGTTGTTGGTATGTGCACATGTATCTTAGTGCAATTGCATGTTTTTTCATAAGCTGAAACCATGCTCCTACTGTAGAATAATTGATTGTGCCTTAAGGAAAGCAATTAAGATTCAATGAGAATTTTAAAACATTGGTAGTCTCATGCATGTCTTTCTGTAAAGATCTCTTCCATATGAATTTCCTTTCATTTTTCTGGTTTAGAGCTTCATTATGGCTTCGATCACCAGTGAACTGCTGTTGAAGACAACCAAGGTTATGAAAGGAAACCTTTCCTTACAAGAAGTAATGATAATCAAAAAATACCTACCAAAGAAAATATACTTTTTGTGTCATTTAGATATATAAACAAATAATAAAGGAACCTGACAAACTCCAATTATAACTTTTACATAACAACAGAGTCATAAAGTGGTCACTAAGTAAAAATTAATACTGATCAACCTATAGAAAATGGTGCCAGAACTATCACCATCTCACCAAAAAGAAAAAGTATTATCTTTTACCTGATGCTTACCATGCAGATGCCGGATCACTGTAAAAAAAACTCTCAAAAATTGTGTCATTTAACTTAGCTTCCTTATCAGAGGATATTATTTCCAGAAACCACCAGTCACAGGAAGTGTTTTCTATGGTTTGGCTGAGGAAACCTGTGAACAGGCCTCAGTTAGGAAGAATCTTAAATCTAATCTCTGTAGCTCTTACAACTACATTTACAGCATATCTTGCCTGATTATTAGTACCTTGATCAACTAATCTTTATCTATCAAACTAATGTTCAATGCAGAATTGACCTAAGTTGGGTATAATATGAATTTCATGCTAGAATTTTTTACGGTACAGTTTTCTTAACATGATTGAGTTACTGTAGTGATATCTCTGCACTAAGAAAATATAGTTGAAAGTAAGGAGTGTTTGATTAAAAGTAATAGCCTTTTTCTTTTTTTCTTTGTTTAAATGAACAAAGTAACAGCTGGCCACAACAGTTGCCAGAGCTCTAATTTTTGGACAGACGTATTTTCCATGTAATTTTAAATTCACAAATACCAGATGCTTCCCGTGGTTGCTCTACCCATTTTCTCCATGTTGAATATTCTGTGATGTGCTTTGAACTAAGGCTTTTGTTCTTCTCCTGAATCTTCCTTTATTTGTATTTACAAAGTTTTCAGGCAAGGCAAGAGATATTAGGGTCAAATTTTGGATTAATTTTGACCACACATCACTTCTTCTGAAGTATTTTCCTTTTAGACTCAAAGGCAAAATTATCAAACACGACACTGTCTTTACATCTGTATAACGTGTGCATACCTTTTCAGAGAGGAATTAAAGCTGCAAAAATCAATGTTTCCTGTAAACTCTTGTTAAAATTTAGAAATCAGTTTGCTTTAGAAAGGTCCATGCTCCCAGTTATGGTCATATTGAGGAAAATTTGAGTGTATCTATTTACTCACATGGAGGTTGGACTACTTCCTAGAATTGTACTGGAAAACTGGAAAAGAAAACAAACTACAGATTGAGTTCTAAAATTTTCTGGACCAAATCTTGAGCTTACAAAATGCTGAGCATGCTGTCACTGATCCAACAAAATAATTAGGCCCAGCAATTACAACAACTGTTTAGCCTCAAGGATGAGAGGGATGTCTCATTGAATTCAGCTGGACAGTTCCAATGTTTAGCTCTGAGTCCAAAAGTAGTTGCTCTGCTGGAATGAGTCAAGAACACTTAGCATATTGTTAGATAGACACTTAAATGAGCCACAGATTGATCTTGTCCTCACATTTAGGGCTATGCAACTCATTATTTTCCAGCATAGGCTGAAGTGATGACAGACAATTAAAGAGAAGTAATTGCAATGAACTCTATATTTCATATGGGATGGGACACAAGGAGGAGCTGGGTTCCCAAAGTCTGTTGCCAGATCCATGGCACAGAGGTAGTTAAGCCAGAAAATGTCAGACCACACCCTTCTCAGTGAGAACAGCACATCCATACAAAATTATTTTGGCTGTACTCAAAGAAGAATTAAGTGCAGTCTTTCGCCTACGTAGCAAAGGAAGTAAATATTAAACATTTTATTCTTTATGATTTTATGTGTATGTTTTATCCAATTACTCATTCTGTCCAATAAATGTACAGCATGTGCATCCTCAGCTGTTATTAATATTTTATCTATCTGGTCAGGAAATAGAATAAGAATGACAGAGAATAATCAACTCATATTTTAAATGTTTAATGGTCATACCTGATGAAGCATACCTGATTCATACTGTTTGCAAAGATAGACATTTGCACCACTAAAATAATGGAGGCATTTGATTACTTAATCCTTGTATGGAAAAGATAGATATATATATATATAAACCCTCTAACTTTTCCTCAAGCTATTTTTGTTTCCACTACCTTCATGTATACCCTCAGCTATTAAATGGATTGTAGTGTATACACCTAACTTGTATCCCTGTGACTTATGCATTGCATCTAGATATTTTTAATTTCCTGTTATCTCCTAAAGGTGACTTCTTATGTGTTTTGTACCTTGTACTGTCTTAGCTTGGAGGAATATGGTGTCTTATAATTTTAGTCAATTACTTCTGTGTTTCTTGGGATCTTAGGAGCTATGTTGTTAAAGCATATCCAATGTTCATATGTTCATCTAGTTAAATCTCTGTTGCTGACTGTGGACACTACCAGACAGAATACAGAAAGCAAATTCCTAGCAGTAGTCGTGGAAAAAAATCTGGCTTCCCTCATGACTGCTTTATGCTGACCTTTAAAAATTAGAAATTAATTAAAATTCCAAAACCCTGCAATGTACAGTTTTCAAAAAAAAAGACTTTCAAATGCTTCAAATTCTCTTGCTGCTTTGCATTGCTTTAAGTCACAGTTAGGGTCCTTGGAATATTTCAAAATGCTCCTTTTTTTTTTTTCCTTTTTTTATTTCTGATCTCAAAGCATCTCCATGTCTTAACTATGTGCTGAATAATAATTTATGATCTTTGACTTTCCCACAGTGACCTTTGTCAAGGGCATTGTCATTCACAGTAAAGTTTCCTGCTTAACCTTCTGCATCATTATATCCTATTATTGTTGTGACACCTCTTTGGGTATTTCCTACGGATTATATTTTTTCATATCTCTCTTCATTGATGCCTTTTCTCCTTTCATAATTACTGTCATGATCATTCCTTGAGCTTCCGTTAGTATTCTAAAATAACCTTGTCTTGAGATGGATTAAGCATTTCTTCACATCTAGTCCTCTAGATAATGTCATATCATAGATAATCCCTCGTACTTTGTAACAGCTAACTAGAAAGTATTTTAGTTTCTTTTGTAGAAAGCACCATCTTTTCATAAAAATGCATAAGTTCAAATAATAATAAAAAAACCCACTCCTGCTTAAATCATTAATATAAGAGCAGTATTTTAAAGACAAACTAGCGTCAGAAACTCAATATTTCTATGTGTTTCAACAACACCACACCTCTTTTCCCCAGTTCCTTTCCTGGTTAGACTATACTAAACATTGTGACAAATTTAATCTTTCTGGAGAAACTGGTTCATAGAAGCAAATAGAATGATGAGATATCCATGTTATGTGAAGTAACATATCAATACCAAGTTTAAATACATTAGTGGTTTTTTTGTTAAAGATGCTCTTTTTATTTGTTTGTATTTATTGCATTTTCATATTAAATATATTTATTACGGTTTTATGCATCTAAGAGTAGAAGTATAGAGAAAACATTATTTAAACAAAATGGCACTTTGATGGAAACACAGACCTAAAAAATCTTTCTGGTATCCATCATCCAATTTTAAGAAACTGGAATTAAATTCTAAAATAGTTAACTAAGGCAAACTATTTTTTCTTATCTGGATAAAAACAGTATTTAACACTGGAGGACTGGGAATTCTAGGAACTGTGAGCATGGCCAGATACAGCCATCCAAATGAAGCAAATCCACAAATGTTTATTAGAACTTAATGCGGCTTTAACATGATTTTCTAAAAATAAAAAGGGTCCTTTATGATGTAAGTTGACTGTGATTTTACACTTTGATCTTTTTGTAAACAGAACCAGGAACAGAAAATGGAGAAATTTGTGTGCTTTTAGAGAAATGAAGGTGTTACAAATCACTATATCACTAATACTTTAAGTTGTAAGTAGGGGCAGTGGTAACAACGAAATGGCAAGGATTTAAGAAATGCTAAGGGGGTTATAGACACCTCATTAACTTCACTCAGCATTATTTCCATGGTACAAATCAGGTGATTCTACTATGAATATCTAACCGCTTCCAACATTCAAGTTTTTCTTTTCACTTTGTATAGAATAGCTGAAGAATGTCCTTCCTTGCTTGTTTTTTTTTCTTCTTTTCTTTTTTATTGTATTAACTGAGAATAGTCCATTAGACAAGAATAACTAAATACATTTTGACTTAAGATATCTGACTGTTCTATGTATTTGACTTGCAATATCCAACCGTATGTCCTTACAGCACACATTGTAGAATTTTACAAGCACTAAAGAGTATTGAACCACTAAGTCAATGTTCCCACAGATGTAGAACATTAGGTTACTATTTCAAAAAGCATTATCTACCATTTGGTATGCTCAGACAGCTGTGTGTACATAAATTGGTAACTAGTATTTGACTCAGTTTACAAAAGTAATCAAAATTTGCTCATTCAATCCATTTCCTGGCAACAACAGTGATTCATTAGTAAATTGTCTGCCTATAAGCAATCCGTAAGCATGGCTTCTTCCCAAAATTGTTTGCGTTATCTGAATTACCTTCAAACTCTAGTAGGCATTTCATGAGATACCATGAAATGGAGTCAGATTTATTAGGTTAAACATATGATAGCATTCTTTTATGGCCACATATTCCAAGGGATCAAATGGATGACCCAGAGAAAAAGAGGGTTCATACAGTGTATTTTCATGAGTCTAGAAACCTCTTTCTCTGGGTAGAAGATATAGTTAATAAAATGTTCCCTAGTGACACTTCTAGCTAAAGAGGACAGCCTTGTGAACTCATAGATGTTCATCAGGACACTGGTCTCCAATAGGCTAAAAACTCTGAAAATCGTCATGGTCTTAGATAACATTACCACCAGCTACTGTGCTAACAGGTATTTCAGAGTACTCTTTGTTTAGAATCACTTCTGATGGGTCCTCATGGATGATAAGTTTTCAACAGATCACAAATAGGAGTGCTTAAGAACCATTCTTCTGAAATTCACTTTCCTTTCAAACAGAACCTTGATACAATGAAAACGTTTTCATGAAGATGTGTATAATATGAGTTTGATAAGATTACAGCATAACAATAGTTAGGGCACCATTATCTGACAAGTACACCCCGAATGTTGCCATCTTAAGTAAGAAAATTATTGAAAGAATGAGGTTTTCCTTTCTAGTACTGTGCTCCAAATTAAGTAGGCAAGTTTGCTGATGGTAGTAAACCTGAAAAAAAAAATTACTTCTTCTTTGTAATTTACTGATTTCAAGAGTACCTTTGAGAAGGTGATGCATATAAGGCCCGATAAGACTTGCACGTTCATTCTCTGACTTTTTCACCTTTCGCCAAAACAGACTCATACAATGAAAGCAGAATTTACTTGCTCTATATGCTGTAGATTAAATTAAAACAAAATACACTTCCGTGGTATGCAGTTACTGTGGAAAATTGGGGGATTGGAAAGAATCTAACGGAAGAGGAAACCACCAAGTACATAAAGTCTATGTGTAAGACAGCCTATCCAAACCCCCTGAAATTTCCCTCTAAACAGAAATTTACCACATTTTTATCACAATAACATATAAAATCTAGATTTTCTTTCCTACTTGCACCTTTAACCAGTGTTAATGCAGCACATAAAATTTACTGTGCTGTCCAGACTTTCTCATTTCCTTTGCCCTTTTCCTCCTTTTTCACCATAGTAAATCCAAATTCTGTTAAATGGTCCAGTGTTCAATCCTGTTTTATATGGATTTTGTCAGACTCAGTTGTTCCTTTTGAAACACAGTTGAAAATGTTTTGATGAGCATTATCTTTAGAAAAGCATGAAAGCTAAATTAAAAAGATAAATCAGTGCCTTTTCTCTATTCTTTGCCCTCTCATCCGCAAATTGCCCACTTATTCCATGAAAATTTAGTCTTAAAACATAAATGGACCTAAAAATGTTCAATTAGCTGATCAAGGTAAGAAAGAGAATGAAAAACTACTATTTTTCTCTAGATTCTAGTAGGACATATGAATATACATAGTTCTTAAAATGTGTTCTTCTGCCTGTTGTCTCTGGTCTCACAGCTTTGTTTCAAAAAGAGAAAATTGCTTAAGCCACAGACTCCTATTTTATTATAAATTTATTTGTGACCTGGCCAGACCATTACTGTAAAGAGAAACAAAAACATAGAATCTCTTCACGAATCCATCTGGCTTCTGCAACTGATGAGGTCTGCCACATTATTTTTGCCTAGGCCCGGAGAAAAGGTGCTGGCCTGCAAGCAACCTGCAGTCCTAAACCACTGAACTGATCCCACAACTCAACTTTTTTCTTTCCTGAACTCCACATCAGGCAGACAAGTATTACTTTTCCCTTGTCCTTAATAAGATAAGCTAAGAAAAATTAATCTTAAGAGTCAGAGGCTTTTATTATAATGTCAAATTCATAATATAATCAAGTAAATCATCTTAATTTTGAAAATTAAACACTTCTGTTCTTATAAGTTAGAAAGAATAGCAAGATTTTATTCGCTGAAGAGTAGAGTAAATATTTCAGTCCTCTCTTCACTATCAAAAAAATCCTTAAGGATACAGTCCGAGCAAGAAAGAGTTGAGAAGATGTCTGTTTACATATCTATAACACGCACATCGTCCTGTTGATGAATAATGTTGCTTTTGGTGTTACTAGGGTCTAGGATCTTTTTAAGCTGTTAATTTTATTTTATAACAGTTGGGGGGGAAAGAAAAAGCATAGCAAAATTTGATTTTTGGTCTTATTTCCAAGTTTTACCTATCTTATTGATAGACAATACTGGTAGGACTACAAAGTGAGAGTTAGTGCTTTGAAAGATTTTGTGAAATCCACTGTCTGATCAGTTCTAAGAACATTCAAATAGAACAAAATAACATCTCTACAAAATCTGACTTGGTTTGGAAATCCATGAAGGGTACCTAGTAATCTTTCATTATTTTAGCTGTATTTGTTAGAAATTCTTCATTGAGAAACACAAATCAAACGTTCAGAAGAAGATGAAAAATCTCAGGAAGGTGAATTCTATGACCTGCTTTGATATACTATTTTGAAATTGTCAAAATATTGGTCTATATCCTATTTTAGTATGATCTAGTTTTAACCATGATAACTGAACTGTAATGGCATATAGTCAGACTGTCCTACTTTTTAATTAATATCATTATCAGGAAATCTTCTTTTAAATATATCTAGATCTCTTTTCCCTTTCCCAAGTTATAGCTCAATTTCACACACAGTTTCAGGACTCTTTCTGGCCTGGAAATACCCTAAAAAAATCCGTGCCTACAAGATGAAATCTTCAAATGTTCAGGGATTTATCGTATATACTGCTTCATTACTACATTCATGAGTTTGAGTGGGTGTGGGTACTTTGGGCTTGCAGGGGAAGTTCACATAATTAAATTCTATACTTATGAACTTCATAATGTCAATATATATTTATGCATATCAACAAAGAAGACAAACATGCTCATGAGGCTTTATTTAAGGTGTTTTCTCCTTTCAGTGTTGTTGAGTTTGCAAATGTAATATTATCTAAACCTTTTTCTGGACACAGTTTCCTCTTGTACACAGAGATAGACAAACATAAGAAAAAGAAAGAAAGAAAGAAAAATTAAGCTGACAAATGAAAGCAGATTTTGCATGCACACTATTTTATATTGCGGTTAAAATCTCTGAAGCTTTGCAAATCCAAATGTAGTGGCATGTTGAAAGGATCTGATTTTCAATAGGTCTTTGCTGAACATCATGTAAGTAGAAGGATACTTTAAATGTGGGGTCTTTAGGGTCTCTGAACCAAAGGCGCCCAACATAGCTATTTAAAATCTGAACAGAGCACAAACACTGGTGCTCTAGTGTATTCAGAAAAGACTAGCCCAAAGACCTGTCTCGGGCCATGGGGGATGACCTGGTTGGGAGAGGGACAAGTTTTCCAAGTAACATTCTCCTTGTTTCCTTTCCCAACATAAACCTTCTTAGCAATAGGGTTTTTTTTTCAGTTAAATCACAGCCTTCTTGGAACTTGCTTTATCTTCTTATGCTGATGATGTGCACATCTCTATGTAGATGAGGCACAATTACCAAACTTGTCATATTTGACTGTTGGAATTTAAGCTTCTGAAAATGTGCTTCGGTTCCTGAATAGAAATGTCCTTTGAAATTCAGAGTTCCTTGTCCAAATGTCTATATTTACTTTAATGAATAAAACAGTTCCAGGTCTGTCCTGTGGTCCTGAGGCCAAATGCGACGGCCAACCTTGGATTCAAATGGCAAAAGTCTTGGAAAGAGCATGGACTCTGTTATGTTGTCTTCTGGGAAGGACTGTCCTCACTGCTCCTTGATGGGCTCAATATCATGTCCAGTGCTTGCCTGGGAGAGAATTTGTGGTCCTGGGCCAAACATAGCCAGGAACTGTGCAGCCAAAGCCAGCAGGTTGTTTGCACTGTGTTAACAGTTCATTTCAAGTGAGTGCTGCTAACACATACAGCTACTCGTGTGCAAGTGTTCAAGCCTGTTCCCTGGCCCAGATTAGTTTACTAGGGAACCTATAACCAGTGCAGCGAGGTTTTGGGGTTTATTTGGTTGCTTTCTTGTTTGTATGTTTTGCTTTTAGACACCAGCAGAACAACAAATTTGAAAACATTTCAACCTGTCCTTAAACTGAAGATGGCGGATTTACACACACAAACTTTAAATGAGAGAAAGGGTAATGCGATGCATTGGATGCTGATGTTTGGACTTAGAAGGTTTATAATAATTCCCCAGTCCATCAGGCTTTCTGTGAGACCATTAAATCTCTGTGTTTCAGTCCCACACCTGCAAAGTTGTACTTTTCGTTCTTCCCAGGAGTCCTGTTAAAAATTACAAGACTGGTTGACTTTCTGGCAATTGTAACTCTGTCACAGTGCACAAATAAACGGGGAACGATCATTCCTAGCTCTGATTGTTAGAACAAATTTAGTCTATAGCTGTTCTGATTATTCTGGAATTCAACAGCTATTACCATAGCAACCTGTTTTAATAACTTCCAAAGTGCACAAAATACACTAGAATTAGATTAATTCTGTGGTTAGGCACTGTACATAGTACGCAACTATCTGGATCCCCATGGAGACTACAAGGAATGCACATTCCAAACAGGAGCTTAATCAACAGATCAAAGTACTATATCCGCCAATGAGAGAAGATTTTTCCCTCCTTTTTTATAAAATGCCTTTATTATCTGCAGCATTTGTTTAAAAGGAGATTATCCATTTTAAACTACATGATCTTAGTGAAAACAATATTGTGTACAGAAACTCTTGGCATTAACTATCCTCTCTCCGTTTCTACACCTTTATGTCTCACCAAATACGAAATCGTTGTAAGAATATGCTCCTTCTGATAACACTTTGAAAAGTTTGCTCATGTACAAAAGGAAAATTCTTCAATTTCAGTTCAGCTTCCATTTATCTTGAGTAGGTTTTCTAGATAATTGTTTTTTTCAAACCCATTATCTTTTCATTTGGATCACCGATATTTAAGATCAAGAATGATTAGTACAGATAAGTAATATATTGGGAAGGATTACTTTCATGATTGCATACTGTGAGAAAAAGCCAAGAAAAATCCCATTTACTTTCAGTGCATCTCTGAAAATAAGACAATAAGACATTCGTAATATAGCATGCATGTTGCATTTTCAGCCTTCTGTATACAAGTGTCTTTACAGACTTTGGATAACAGACAGAGAAAACACACTCAGAAGGCTGAGGATAGATGAAATAAAATTTACTACAAGTGGATTTAAAGGCTTCCTTCCCCTTCATTTACACAAATGTACATAAAATACAACATATTTCTATACTCTTCCCCTCCCTTTCAATGATTTTGTAGAATGGAGTTTCATGTCCTCTTTCTAGCCATTTAGATTTTTTTTTTCTTGGAAAAGTTACGTTTGTCTCCTACAGAATCAGTTTAGAGAGGAACAAGAAATTTAATCTTAGTAATTCATGTGATTTTGCCAATGCATATGACTAATCTCATCTTCAACTTCAGGTTACAAAATAGATCAGTGAATTTCCAAACAAAATGATGGTAGAAGTATAACTAATGGATAGTAGCAATGCAGAATGTGTGCAGACACATTATTGTCAATTGTATCACTAAATATAGTATTGATATTTTCCTAACAACTTCATCTTGTAGTATGGTATGCTACCTCTTTCCTTAAAAAGGACCAAAAAAATATCTTGGTGAACCTTAATTTTAATCCTGCTTCAAGTGCCTCATGCTATCAAAACTCTGTATGAAGAGAGGCTTAAGGACATACCCCATCAGTACCTCTGCTATGCCAAAGCGCTGTCATATGGATTTTTGTGCTGGTCCCATCAAGGTAGTCTGCAGGGTGATGTTACAAGGAAGAAAATATTGCCATGCATGCCTCTTGAAAGTTGTAGTTTTCAATTGTAATGTTGATGGACTATTTTGATGTTTGAACATAAATGGGGGAGGGAATCAGGAGAGTGCGGAGGAAACAGAACTCAGAATACAAATTACTGGGTTGTATAAAGTATAAATGTGGAATTATTTTTCAATAATAAAAATGATAAGTTTAACTGTTAAGAGTGACATGTCAGAAACATATATATATTGAGTACAAATGTGTACTGTAATTACTGGTGTTACATGAATTTCTTTAAAAATAAATAAAAACTTCCAAGAACAGCCCAGCTGCTGAGGAGGATTCCACTGTGCATCTGGCCAATGTTCTGGCACGTCATGGTGTCTAAATCTCACCAATTACTCAAAGAGTAAACCTTGATTTTTGAACCCATGATTAGAAGGGCTGGTAGCAGGAGTCTGGATATGCTGGAGAAAGTGAAGTCAAAAGAGGGGTCACTTTTACAGTGGCTACTTCCTATAAATGAGCACATCTTCTATTTTCTTAAATTTGTGCTGAGTTTGTTATTTGAAGCTATAATTATGAAACCATATTTTTTCTTTTAATGAACTTGATCAAGATTTTCATGAAAATACAAGCTTGACAAGCCATAACAATGCAAAAATTTCCTAAGGTAGCGCGCCACCCACTAAGAATATTGCTCTGTATCTGAATCAGACATGAGTCAACATCTAACAATTATTTAGAAGGGGATAAGGTGGCATAATGCAAAACAAAGCTCTTTCTTTTCAGTAACTACAAAATTAAAAGCAATATTTTAGATCATTACCATTTCCTTTTCACTTTGTTGTGATCCCAAGGACTAGAGGATGTAGTGCACAAAGTATTATTTCTGTTTATTTGCAATTCCTATCATCAGACTCCGATTAGCCAACACAGTTCCCACCATCAGTCAACAGCGACCTTGAGGTTTTGTTGCCTCACCCATAGACCCAGGCAGGTGTAGACTAGAACGTTTGTTCTTACCTTTAAAAATACTCCAGAAGATGATATTGGGCAATTACTGCAACTCTGGCCTGTAGAAGTCCACTGAACTTGTAATCTGCCACCCATCACGCTGTGGCTTCTAGGTGGCTGAACTCAGGCTATAAAGAAGAAATATTGCTGTTTCTTCTTTTATTCAACTCTAACAGTGCAGTTTTTGTGCTTTCATAAAAGTTTTTTTGAAAATGCAGTTTGGACTAAGGTTTGATCCAGAACACCTCCTGATAGAAACAGGAATAGGAAATGAAAGTGTTGATGTGTATTCATAGTATTCAAACACTTTCAAATCCTTTTCTACATTTTCTTCCTTTGTTTCTAGTGGTAGTGGGAAGGTAAGTGTTTCAAACAACCTTCCCTCTCCTCAGGAATTGATAAAAAGCTTATATTCATGCTGAGTTGTACCAGGAGGTATTGCAATGTGAGCTGAATTTTATGGTATTGTTCCCCACAGATTAGGGAATATCCTAACATCTCTCCCATATTAATAAACTTCTATTGTTATGACATTACTACGATATTCAAGATTAAAAATTAAAACTATTTATTTTACATATATATATAATTTAAACATATATACACTCAAAAATCATTTTAATACAGGTTGCTTGATATGGCTCTCCTTTACCTATTTTCTCAGATCCACCTGTGCTCGGTCTATACAAGAAAGCTGTTGACTTGTACCGTGGTTATATTAAAATATATTCTACCCTTCTTTCTTTTGAAATCAGTTTTCTGTCATATTAGCAATATTTACAATTATTGTTTTGCAGAAAATTTAAGAGGGATGAGCATTGGATAGGAGATTAATATCTATTTAATAGTCTTGAAACCTAAGAAAAATAGGATGAACTGCATCAGTGTAATACATCAAGTCATTTAAGTACAGACTAATAAGACTTATTTTAAAAACAAGTTGATCTTCAGTTGGAAGAGACAAAGGAAAGGAGAGGTGAAAATTCTCTGTTAGTTAGATAGAGGGTAAAAACTGGGACATGTACGTTGGAAAAGTCGCATATAAGAGTTGGTCTGGCGTACTATCCACAGTTCAGGAAATGGAAACAGAAGAGGAAAGAGCCACTAAAGTGGTCAGAGCAAAGAAGGATGTATTTATAGAAGGCAACAAAGTTAGCTTCTTTTACTAAGCTTGTCAACATTGAAAGGACTAGAAAGTATAATATACTTATAGATATGCAACATACATGCAATATAAATATATAAATATATACGTTCTATATATAAATATGTAAGACATGCTTAAGAGCTACAAAACATAAGGTCACACTAAAGTATAACGTTTTCTATGAGGAAAAAAAGTAACATTAATATGTTTAGTCTCAAAATTATTAAAAGAGCAATGAGATTTTGGAACACCTTTTCTAGAACATTCTGTAGTGGAATGAGTGGGAGGGAGGAAACTGATTTTTAAGATGAAACTTGGTGTGTTTATGATATGATCATGTAAGCTGGTTCTCTGACTTAACAGAGTGCTAGGCACAAAGACCTCCAAAATATTGGTAGCTGTCTGAGATGTTGACCTCCTCCTAATGCTGCTAAGCAACATCTTCTGGCATGATTACGGTTCATGACCACTTTGAATTTGAATGGCCCATTGCAAGACAGAGCCTCAAGTAACGTATTTCATATGAATGTCACCCATTTAAATACATATAACTTAGTAAAACTATCAGAAAGAAGTAATAATGAAAGTCCATATTTTCATTCAGGCAACAAATCACTCATGCTCCAGGAATTCAAATTTAAATATCTTTATGAGGTTATTTCTCTTCCATCCCAGTTGAGGTACAACAACTAACCATATGTAAGACCTTAGTTACAATGGGGGGTAAAACGGGGCTAACTTTACCATCTGCAATTAAAATATCTATTAATGGAGTATAGTATGTGACATTATTATTAAAAATTTATTTCTTGCAATCCTATGATTGATTTAGCAAAGAAGTAAGATTTATTTTTCTATAAATAACAGATAGTGAAAAATATTTTTTATTTCCATGCAACTTGCATCAGCTTTACCTTACTATGAAATCCAAGAGGGAAAAAACACAAAGCAATTTGCAATTTGCCTTTTTTTTGCAATCTTTGAGGTAGATTAGGGCTATATCTATAAAGTAGAATAGAAAGTCTTAATATACAGTAAAAACCTCTGTATATGTTAATTCCATAATGAATACTAATATAACATTAATATGCAAAATAGACATTTTTAAAATCCAAGGTACCTGTCATATACATCCATTACAGAGAAAACATAGCAAAGGACCATGGTAGTCCCATGCAATAAGAATTTCTTAGTGGTTCTGGTCATCTCAAAGACAATTTAGCTCAAACAGGGCCATGTCCTCAGCTGAAGGTAACACCACTGCCTGGCACTCTAGAGCACTGAAAAAAAAACAACCAGTCTGTGAAGTTTCTTCCCAAGAGTAAATGTTATTTTTAATTGGTGAAAAATAGAGCATACTAATTCTATCAAACCCGTGAATGAATTACATATGTGACTATGTTCACTTGATTAGGGTAATGCTTATGACGACAGTTTTGGGAAGGGAAATGTATAAATAAACATCTAAGGAAATTTTGTCAGTAGAGCACTATTTACAGAGCAAACTCTGTAAGAACTATACTCTCCTACCAGTTTTTCATGTCAGTTTTTTAGAACTCATGAACAACTGAAGGGCTCCCCAAAAATATACATTTTCTTAACAAAAATTGATTAGTATCCTCTTTTCTTTTTCCTTCTTTTTTTTTTTTTTTTTTTTTTTTTTTTTTTTTTTTTTTTTAATGTGAAATTGTTAAGGATTAATGATCTGTGTCCCTGTCTCCAATTAAGGTAAATTCTGTAAACTCTGTTTCAGGACTCTTTGGTAGAGAAAGATAGATAAGCTTTCTTTCATTTAAATAGAAAAGAAGAAATGGGCACAAGTTAAAAACAAAGAAAAAAAAAAAACAAATATGAAATTCTGCCTGAATACAATAAAAGACTTTTTTACTGTGAAGTTGATCAACACTGGCACAGGTTGCCCAGAGAGGTTGTAGAATCTCCCTCCCTGGAGATATTCAAAATTCAGACATGGTCGTGGACAATCTGCTCTAGATGGCCCTTCTTGAGCAGGAGGGTTGGAGAAGACAATCTCAAGAGGTCCTTGCCAACCTCAACCACTCTGTGATAATCCTATATATTTTTCTTAGATGTCCATACTGCCTTTTGCTTGTCTAAATCTGCTGTTGATTTTTAAAAAACCACATAATGACAAAGTTTCAACCTTTCAGCATAATATTTTCAGTAGCATTCAGGCTTAGTCTTATTCTTCATTTACTAATACCATGCAAAATGCCTAAAGTGAGCAAAAGACTTATCCTATATCTCAACGGTATTAAAAAAATAATTTTAAAAAGGAGAGATTAAAATAATCAATTAAAAATACTTCTAGAAGTATAATACAAAAGTATACAACAAGCCATAATGTCAGCTCGATTCTTCTTTGAACTAATTCTAGGTGCTATGGTCTAGGGTTTCTCAGCAACTCATTCTCTAAACTGCCCTAAAGTTAATGTGCAAATGGCTATTCATGCTTCAGTGCTTCTATATCAGCTTTTATTGAAGGCTGTTTTCAGAACTATTTCTATTATGTTTGCTGATTGATTAATATTTCACTTCTTTGCAGCAATTGAAAGAAAACTTGGGATGATAAAATAAATTAAACAGTAAGCCTTCACCATACTTGGATTGCTGCCCAAGACTTATATGTCAAACCAACGATCAACATGTGATATGGACTTTATCAGCACAGATTTTAAGTGAGTGTGTTGTGGAAAGAACTTTGGTTTAAATGAATGCACAAAACCCACAATTGTAATTTAATAATATTTTCAAAAAGTAACATCTATAACATCAATCATAAAATCAGAAGAAATTCTGTATTTATGACAGTGCACAGGCTTGTTTTCTTTAACGAAACAAGAACCTTACAAGAATATGCCTGAGAAGTACTACATGATGCACTGACTGACCTTCACAATAGTGGACCCCTGAATTTTCAAGTGTTGGGCCTCTGGATCCAAATTTAAAGGCAATGCTTGCTTTGGTGAACAATAGGTAGACCGTATCAAACACCAACAGGCAATTCCGTTTCCATTCACAAAGCGTGGGGTGGCTCACTTCATTATAGTATGCCATTATAATACACCGTTTGAAATGCAGAGCAGGACATAGCTCTAATTTGAACAGGGTAAGGCGAGAGGGTATGTGGGTATGGTGCATTGTGTGATTAGGAGCATTCAGCCACTCTGGGCAGTTGCCCTGGAGGGAAAGAAGGAAATCTACCTTCTGCTTAAATGTTTTGCCCTCGGTAAATCATACTGTAAAGACCAGTTCTTACAAAAAGGCTCAACTGAAAAAGTCAGTAGCTAGGTAGACAGAAAAAGAGACAGATATGCTATAAAATATCACATGCACGTATATAGGTGGATAAGATAACTTGAGCTACATTGACATATATGATGTTCATACATAATATATACATGCATAAATTTAGAAGCACACATATAAAAGACTACGGATGAAGACAAATGTATGATTTTGAATTACTATCTGTCTCATACCTGCATTAACAAAAGACTAGTGGAAGAAAATGTATCTTTTACTCAAATGTTCCTTCAGTGAAAACAGTGAAATGTTCATAGAACTGACTCAAATTCTTCCTCAGACTACTGACAATCATCCGTCAGCTTATTTAGCACACTGATATTCATACTGACAGTATTATTACTGATGTTCTGGACCTTATTGGTGTCTGAGAAGGTGCACTATACTGTTCTGTATGAGGATGAGTATATCAAAGCAATAATTATTACGTAAATAATTATAGAATTATCCTTTGACTGAGAAAGACATTAATATAGTAAAATGTTTTATAATGCTGTATTACTCTTCTATCTCAGAGGAAGAAGACAAGAATTAATACCAAAACAAACTCTGTGGAATGGGTCTTCTGCTCTATGGAGGACGTGATTCAACATTTTTTTTACTAAGTTGAAGTAAAGTATAAGATTTGGACAGAGTTTAAATACTCATAACTGAAACTGCCATCCTGAAAAGCCCTGTTCTTCTGGCATAGAGCCCTGGAGGAACTTAAACTCTGTAGAAGATGCAGATTTCTATCTGAATATTCCTCAGGCTTCTGAAGTTCTGCTTTTGTACATGCCTAGAAATGCCTTGGTTTTGTAGAGTTCAATAGCCTGTGCAAATTTCACATCAAAGCCTGCCTAGTACCCCGATATGAACTGCTGCTTACCTTAGCTCCGCTCCTGCGGAAAACTT
>NW_009606439.1:20307-65293 GCF_000690535.1 Cariama cristata | reverse complement strand
GGGAAAGAGGATGAGGGATGATTTTGCCTCATATTAGATGAGAAACCGATAACCTGCAATTCTTGTAGAAACCTCTTTTCAGAGCCATTTCAGCGTAAGGGAAGTCAAAGCAGGAACCAGAACTGATCTCTGTCTCCAGCACTGCTGCAGCTACAGAATCCCCCTTTTTGACTGAATGGTTTCCGGGACAAGGCTGAAGGCACATTTTTACCCCAAGTGTTTTGTACTAGCTAGCTCAGCTGAAGACTTTGGACACCATTTCTAGGTGCTTAACTTTCCTTCAGCCTAGAATAAAGTCTTGCTGTAAGGCTCCAGGCTCATCTCTGGGGACAGATATCAGGAATTGGGCATTTTGGTACTCCAGGGATAGATTGTTACAGAGATTGAGACCTTTTGGATCCAACTGAAAAGGAAAAGCATCATTTATATATGCAGTATGCTTCATTTAACAGACAGAATAAGAGGCACAAATCAAATGCCCATATTTATGCAAGTGATCTGTGGCACATCTTGACCTGTTATCGAAACTGTCCTGACTCTTTTTATTGTCACGTTAGGAGTCTTAAAATAAAAGAATTAGGCAAAATGGACAATCTGTGCCCATTTCTCTGATGATTTGCTATAATTAAATTCACAAGAAAAGTATTACTAGAGTATATCTAAAACACATCGTTATATGTTTAACTCATGACAAGACAGACTTCATAAAATCTTTATAGTGGTATACATCTTCTTGTTAATTTTTGTTGTTGTTTCACACCCTTTCCCCCAAAAGTAGGAAAAATGTTATGTTAGATACCGTATTCACAGTGTTTTGAACAAGACACTGAAAAATAAATAACACCTAAAGGAACAATGTTAGATTCCTTTAGACTTAACATTAGTCACAAATAAATTAATTACACACCTTTACATATGTATAAATTTGAGATGCTGAATTAAAATTGTGTTGATTGCATGCTCTGCAGATGTATACTACATGAGCTGTAACTCCTTGTATTCACTTTCCTGTCATCACTTTCCATTTTATTACATAAAATTTGGATGTGATGGCCACTCCTGCATACATTATTCAAAGGGCAGGAACTATGGATTTATACAGTACTATAAAAAGTAATTTGATTTGATGTCCATTTCTTCCCTAATCATTCCTAACTTCCTGTTTTCCATTAGATTTGCCACTGAACATCAAGTACTTCAGACAGCTACCTGCAATAGCCTGTTTCCAATATCATCCTGATGAAGGTAAATCAAATCCTAGTGTATCCAAGTGCTTCTATTACTTTCCCTGAAAGATTCTAATCTGATATTTAAAACACAAGCAGAGATATCTTTGACTTTTTGTAGCAATCTTTCCCCTAAAATGGTGTCCATGATTTTCTGACTCCAAAAACTGAACTACACAATTATATATACAATTAAAAGTTTTTAATGCATGTTAACAGCAGGAAAAAAAATATAAATAGTTTAAGTCATTGTGGATTTGGTCCATTTTGACTAATCCATTTTTTGCAATAGTTGTTGGAATATTCTAGGCACATCTTGGACAGCACTGCTCCAGACAGCTTGAAATAGAATCTTTGCAAAAATAATGCTGCTGCTGAAATGCTGAATGTTGAATGTTGTTTGTAACATAAAGACTGGAATTAGGTTTTCTAATGAGCCACATTTGAGGATGAAAAATAACACTTCTGAGTCATTGAGCAGAAATACATGTTTTCAATGGGCACAATTTAAAAGAAGTGAAATATTACTACAAATGGAATAACTTTACAGGTAGTGGAGTAAATTCATTATCATGATTGGCAACACTTCTGAGTCATTGAGCAGAAATACATGTTTTCAATGGGCACAATTTAAAAGAAGTGAAATATTTCTACAAATGGAATAACTTTACAGTGGAGTAAATTCGTTATGATGATTGGCATTGGCAGGTTACATCTCTGGTAAGTATGTACCCCAGAGAAAGTGTTCAGCATAACTGAATGAAAATATGGGATAAATAAGTTTGGAGAAAGCCATTTCATTAAAATTATCTATTTAATAAGCGCAAGCTGTAAAATCAAGTGTTAAAGAGAATAAAGAATTTCCTAATAACAATTATTTGAAACCTTCTGGCACCTCTTACTGGATGGATATTTTTCATACCTATTAAGTAAACTAAGTCAGAAAAAATAAATAAGCCTTTTAAATGGGAGCTCTGCCTGAGGGAAGGCTAGATATACAGATTCTAAATAAGCATGGAAGAGGATCTCAGCTGATACAACCCAGCATGGTTTTACTGATTCAGCAGAGCTACTCCAATTAACTGCTGCTGAAGTTATGGTAAAGGGAGTTTATTTTACAGAATATGGTCTCAGCTTTGCATTTTAGACATCAAACATGCTCTCTCGCTAGATATGTTTCAAACAAGACTTGAATAAGAATCCTTTTAGGGTTTTATTCTGTTAGTACTAAGAATGCCACATGACCCCAGTTCTAGGATAAAAAATAACCTGTGTTTCCATAAACTCATAGATTAAGAGGAATATAAAGGGCCATTATGAATCATGCTGCTTTACTTCTTGTTTAGCACATGCCAGAGAATTATGTCAACTGAAATACAGTGATGAGCAACCTCCATTGCTCTCTATTTAAATGTTTGTGATGCTTGTGTTGCTGAAGACCGCAGATGCCGAGCCGTAAGAGTAGGTAGACTGAGGACACAAAACACAGTTACAGAGGATCTTCTCCCTCTCCCACTGTAGCACAACAGAGTTGCAAATGTTCTGCTGTAAGCCTGCCTCTCTTGGGCAAAAGAAAATGCATAATTTCTTTTGTTTACCTCCCCAGGGTCTTTATTAACACATGTACTTGGAAGACATTATGTTATTAGCTGATTAGTAATGCAGAAATAGTTTCCAACATGAACTTGAATTTCACATATGCCAATGATAAGCTTTCATTATTCACTCCTTATGGTCTTGTTTTGTCTTTTTAGACAGTTACTTGACAACAGTAATGTTTTCCTTTTGAGAAATTCTGACAATTTATTTTGAAGAACTTTCATGTAAGAAGAGACCGTGCAGGGAATGGGCACAATGGTGCGTTACGGAAATAGAAATCATCCCACTGACTCTGGAGGCTGCACGTGGGTTGTGCATATATTGTTGCCTTCCTGCCGACAACCCGACTGGGCAGCCAGCATAACAAAATTCTCTAATGATCGACCTAATCTTCGTATTACACTTATAGCTGCCAAGGTTAAAAGGGTGACCAAAGCAAAGGGAATACAGACAGCATTGCCCAACACAAAGATGGTTGCCAGTTGCTGTTTCAGCCCTGGAGGACACATGCAGTTTAAGTAATTTAGAGCAACTTTTTTTTAAAACAGGCCTGAACAACTCAGACACGATTTTGAGAGCAGAACACTTGCAAAAGTGAGCTTTCCTCATTCTCTGTACCTGTGACTACACCTGAATATTCCCTAACCATAACCAAGGACTCCTCAGCTGTTTATTTATAAATAATTTCTGCCTGACAGAGTAAATTATGGAGTCAAACCATACAAGAAACCAGCTCCTGCCTCTGAAGCATTTACTTTCAGGACTAGGGAGAAAAAGAGTATGTTTAAAAATATATACTCAGACAAACAATATCACGTCATTAAATCCCAGACTGAGGAATCCCCAGTGTTCTCTGTCTTTAACAAACCCCTTATTCTGCAGTGTGTTCATTTGTATTAGGCTGGTTTTTCTCCTCTTGATTTAATGAAATAGTTCCTAACTGATCCCTATAGAGAAAATACTGCCTTTATGGTACAGATTTTCACCAGAGGTTCTTTGTAAAACATCCTCATTCCTAAAGCAACATTCAATTATTCTCAGTAATTTGGGGTTATTCTATTTATTATCTATCATCATTCTATGAACTATCTGAATTTTTCAATTATTTGCAAAGATTTCTTTCAGTACATTAATTCAGTCTCAGTCTATTAATTCTTTGTAAAAATAATGAGGTATTTATCTGTCCTTAAAACATGTAGTAGTATATAAAAAAGCTTTTTGAGACAAGTGCAAACATATATTATGTAAATGAACTTTCCCTTTAAATGATGGGTAGCTCTACTGAAATGACTGTAGTAGTTCTTCATTCTCCTATTGCAGTCCAACAGCCCTCACTTTAGCGGAGTTCCGTGGGAGGCTAGACCAGTGATGAACAGTAGGACTATCCACACTGAGGAGCCAGTGGATATCTAATCCTATATCTCTTTTTCAAGCATGTGGACATACACACATAGAAGCACACATACCTGCTCCTAAGACATACACAGTCATCTACATTAATTGCAAATGAGGACTAAAATGTCTCAGATGTTCTTCTTGACTAAAGAAAGAAGGAAATTTCTTTTTTTTATTATTTTTTTTTAAGTTATATATTAGAAGAAAAATACAACAACAACAACAACAAAACCTCAAAGTCTGGGCATAATGATTTTTTTAAAAAGAACTGCTCCTGAAAAAATATTCCCCTCATTCATAAAAATAAAATAAAACAAATACAAAAAAGCTAAGGATAAGGATTATTGTAGTAACTGATGTCTGCTGAACTCACGCAGTTTTCGTATAATAGATTTGATCATCATCACAGATAGCGCCATTAATACTAAAAGATTAATCAGACATAAATTAATTGTGAAATCTATAATGCCTCTCCCAAGTGAAAATATAATCGTTAATTTTTTTCAAGCTTTAGGTTTACTATTTGCAATATCTTCACTTCTGTGGGATAATATAACTTGATAGAGGGTGTTGTAAAAACGCTTTAAGATCTGTGGTTTTAGAAATCAGTTAGATTTCTTTTTTTTTCTATAGACATTTGCAAGTACATAATTAATATACACTAAGTATTTAGCAATTTTGCATGTGGTATACAAAACTGCATTATGAATAATGCTTCAGTGACCAGCCTATGTGAGCAGAAGATATGATAAGATTTGTTTCTTAGACATGTAAATGCATAAACTGTTCCTCCCATCTGTCTCTTTCTATTTAAAATTTGCCTTTCTACACTGTATTCATCACTTAGCATACGATCATTTGATCACAGATTAGTGAGGTCTGTAGGAAACAGTTCATTAATTCAGAATTTTGAAAAGTAAATTATGAGTTTGGATTTCTCAGTTTTCAGGTGTTCCAAGTCCAGCAAGAGGTCCAATTGTCAGAATGCATTTTCCAAGAAATTATCCTTCTTAAGAGTCCCTAAACTCCTGAAACTACCTACTGCAGATGTCATGAGACAGTTGCTCAGCAACTAGTTGGGCCAAACCAGTGCTGACTCTTATATAGCTTATATTTGTCTAGGAGCTTACAAACAGTTTGATTATATTCCAGTATTTTTCCATGTTCAGCTTACAGTTTTCTGCTCTATCCTTTTCCTGCTTTTTAAAGAAAGGGAATGTATTTCACTTTTCCAGCCTCCAAAAAATGTTGCTCATCACTTTGTTCCTCAAAAATAATCACTATTATCTCTGAGATAGTTTCAGACAGGTTTCTGTGACCTTGAGATGAACTTTATCTAGGTTCTGGTCTGCAAAGCATTCTCTAGCCCTTTCTTTGCCTGTTCTGGGTGTAAATTTTGTCCTTTTGATTTGTCCTTAATTGCATTAGTCAATTCTCGATAATCAAACTAGTTTTAGTGAAGATTGATTCAAAAGAAGCATAGAGCTCTTTGACCTCCTCAGCATTATCTACTCCCCATTATGTCCTTCCTGATTGTTTCCTTCTGTTTGTATTATTCTTTTATGTTTGTCCTCACTGTTTGAGATTGCAGTCAATGAAAACCTTGTGACTCAGCTTTTCATTGGTAAATTGATCTCCTATTAAACTCCTATCTTTTCCTTGTATTTAAATATTGGTTGTCAAGTAGAAACTTTTACAAAGATTTTATGAAGCTTTATTGGACTTAATTTAGTTCCGTTTTGAAAATCAAGTACTCTGAGTTGGACATCAAAAATATTTAGAAATTTTGCATTC
This sequence comes from Cariama cristata, assembly GCF_000690535.1. NCBI lineage: Eukaryota > Metazoa > Chordata > Aves > Cariamiformes > Cariamidae > Cariama > Cariama cristata. Next base: position 59,279 of record NW_009606439.1, on the reverse strand, counting down.
TTAGCCAAAAACTGAAGATAGCAAACAAATTTCTGATTGAAACCTGAATGTAAATTCATCCCAAGTAACAAATATATTTTGATGAACTTTCATGAATTTTATCTTTTTTTAAAAACAAAAAGTACTGAGCAAACTAAGTAAATGTAAATCAAAATCCACTGCATATCTTAATTTTGATATAGTTAATTGTTATTTTATCATTTATGTGATTTAGATGCTTCACAAAGCTCTATATGTTCCAATTAATTTCACAGAGCAAAGAAAACAAAAATCTGTGTGTTTAATACATTGTCTGAAACTCAAGAATGCCTTGATAATCCTCAGAAGCAGGAATTACGATTTAAGTGGGTAATTTTGAGGGCACTTTATAATTGAAAAAGTCAGAGAAACACACATTATTGTATTCAATATGCTACGTACATCCACTTTTCTTCAGTTTCAGCTTATGAATTTTCATGAGTATTTCATTTTCTTTTCTCATCTGTATCAGTCATTTCAAGTCTTGCAGTCAATTAATTGTATGATAAAGCCGATATTACCTTTTAGTTTCTAATCTTAACAGCAATGAAGTAATCAAGAAAGGTATTGAAGATTGCATTAACAGGGGAATAGCTCTATGAAACAAACAGCAGTACTATCACAGCTCTAAAATGCTGATAATGTCCCATCAGGAACAGCGTGTGCAGTGCTGATAACTATCCCACAGGAAGGAAGTTACCTCAGAGAAGGCAAGGCATAAGGAAACATGGTACTATATCCCAGAAGCCTGATTTGACTTTCCCAGAGTTGGAGGTGAGTTTTCAGAAGGCAGAATTATTCTTCAGAATGATATAAATGAAAAGAAATATGTGAATGGCTTGTAGATTTTTGCTTAGTCATTCATTCTAGTAACAACAAAAATACGTGCTATATTAGTAAAGCGCAAGATGGGAGTGAGGTCCCAGATGATCCTATTAGCAAAATTCAGAATTTGCCATATGAGCCAGGAAGAAAAACAGAAGCTAGAGAGCTGTCTGAAAAGATGACTAACAAACTTAAAGAGCATGCTGCAGCTTCGTACGGATAATTACCCTAAAGTATATATGCTAATTTAAAATATTTTTTTGTTCACAAATAAGGTTTAATGCATTATGTGGGTAAACTCTTCTTGTGAGGTTTCAATTCAGTATTGTCAGCCACAGGCACTCAAAAGTTATTTTAGTACCACACCTTCTGCCCACCCCACCCAAACGATGAGATTTGGAAGAAGGTGCATGTAGGGGTTAGTGAGTTTGTTTAGTTTTGTACCTCACTGGGAATGTTTATCCTCCAACTAATATTCAGTCTGGAAGGCTAGAAACTTTTTTGGTTTTAAATGAAGGCTGGGGTTTCTTAGGTAATAATCTGTTTTCAGCAGCTCAAGTTTCAAGCAACAAAACAAATAAAGAAGACAAACCCAACAAAGAAAACCTCACCTATCACATGACTGATTAAGAAAAAAACCCTTATATCACAAAATTTTACAATGTTACTAATGCTTTCCATATAGGCAACAAATAGTGAAAACATATGGATCTTGCAGACTTCACTGAATCCATGCAGCAAAGATAGCGCTCACCTTTTTCCCTAAAAGCATGAGGCATGGCACAATAAGCAAGCCACACAGTTCTTTGAAAATCCAGACAGAAAACGAGTGTCTGTGTAAGGACTTTTGTAGCAGTTTTACATCCTTGAAACAGACATTGTATTTCATATGTACTTCTGACAATCCAGGAGGACTCCACTGCATAATGAACGGCAAAGAAAGAGGGATGAATAGTATTTAAGACAACCCTGTTCTGCCTGTTGATTTTTGAGAATCCCATTCTGAAGCTCCTAACTCTGAAGTAAATTATGTATGAGTTGGCTACCCCTCCACAAGTTATAACTTTTATTAAGTGTACTGTTTTGGGCTGGGATAGAGTTAATTTTCTTCATAGTAGCTTGTATGGTGCTTGTTTTGGATTGGTGACTAAAACAGTGTTGATAACACTGGGATGTTTACGTTACTGCTGAGCAGGGCTTACCCAGAGCCAAGGCCGTTTCTGCCTCTCACCCTACCCCACCAGCGAGGAGTCTGGGGGGGGGAGCACAAGGAGCTGGGAGGGGACACAGCTGGGACAGCTGACCCCAACTGACCCAAGGGATATTCCATACCATACGACTTCATGCTCAGCAATAAAACCTGGAGGGGACAGAGGAGCCATGGTATTTGTCTTCCGAAATAAACAATGTGCATGATAGAGTCCTGCCTTCCTGGAGACAGCTGAACATCTGCCTGACCATGGGAAGTGGTGAATGAATTGCTTGTTTTGCTTCTGCATGCAGCCTTTGCTTTCCCTATTAAACTGTCTTTATCTCAAGGCAGAAGTTTTCTCACTTATACCTTTCCAGTTCTCTCCCCCATCCCACTTGGGGCAGTGAGCCAGTGGCTGTGTGGGGTTTGACTGCCTGCTGGGGATTAATCCTTAACCAGCATGAGGCATACAACCTCCTACGCACAAGTACTCAGTGCCATCTTATAGGCTGTAGGACAGCTGAGAAGTCCAGAAGAGGACTGACAGATACAACGTGACCTGTAGCACATCATACATGACCTGACTGGTAGCCGGAGGCAGGGAGAACAGCTAGGCCTAGGGTATCTAAACTGTCACTACGCGTCTATATTTAAGCAGTTGAATCACTTCCTATGAATTTTGAATCGTGTGCATTTTAAGTAAACAAATATATTTAGTAGGATAAAAGCCTAAGAATGTCATGTGAAGGTAGCTGAACAAACAATCCCGTCGCCTACACCATCCGCATTGCACATACATAAATACCAACATTAGAAGCAGTAACGTTAGTTTTGTTTTATTTAGTACACCCACTTGCTATTAGAAGACTCTGCTTCTAAAGCAAGGGTAATTCATAAGCAGAAAAATCCTTGAAACAGAAGATTATATAAAGTTTACTTGGCTTTTGCTCCATGTCATAACACAGAGATGGTAATGCTAACAGGGTTAAGGTACACAGTGCCCAGAGAGACCTGGTCTAATTGTGCTTGGACTATATGACATCCAGAGGTCCCTTCCAACCTCAATAGTTCTGTGATTCTAATAACACAGTTCATTCAGAAGAACACTAAATTCTATTGCCCTATTGGTTATTAAGCTTATGTTCAACACAAAAGCAAGATAAGAATGAAGTCTACTATTCTGGCCACTAAAGCATAAGTATGTGCTCATGTATGGGTATATCCAGGTCCCTATTTTATCCATATTTTACCTGCATTTACTAATTTGTTAAAAAGTTTTTCTCCCTTGCAGATGTAATATGACATACTAATTTGATTCAGGACACTATTTTAATCTGCTGTCCTCATCTCTGGGTACACGAGTCATTTCCAGGGCTCTGAGCCTTTGACACCACTGCAGCAGAAACAACATAACATAGAAACCCTTGTCTTGCCAAAAGAGGGGGCAGAAGGAGAAAAGATCACAGTGCCCACCCCATGTGTTATGAGAGCCACCAGAAGCCCGTGGGTTGGAGCATACTCTAGCTCCAGAAGAGACACAGCTGTCCCTTCTCTATTGGCCTGCACAACCCTCTGCTTCCCTAAACCCGGAGCAAACAACAACTGTTGAGGTGGAGTTGAATCAACCCGCTTTTGCTTCAGCCCTGACCTATTTTTTAGTGCAAAGTTGTAAATTAAAAGAGCCCTTTTGAGTGAGTTGTGGCATGCATTAGTTTTAATTTACTTTACCTGTAGGGGCATATATGTTAACATCTAATAGATAGCTTGATGATTCACCTTAGCTGCTGAAGGCAAAAAGATCTTTCACTCAACTGAAGTGCAAACAGCTTGTTCTATAAATCCTTTTCTGCCCTAAAAGAGCTGTGTTCTCACAGAAATTCTGACATTGTAAGAAATGCTCAGGCCTGAGTTCAAAAAAAAGCCTCAGAAATGTAGAATCATCTGCCACAGCTGATGCATTAAAGATGAGTGAGGGCAAAACAGTGCCTGTCGTGTTATCTCTTGCAATTCACGTAATGAGAAGAAGTATTCTGCAAGAACTATCAGCAGACGCAGTTAACAGAATTTGCAACTTTCTCTTCTGATGAAAGGTCAAACTGGCCCATTCTTGAGTTCAGGTCCTTCTTTATTAGCCTAGAAGAAAGATGTATCAAGATAGAAGCAGCCTGATCAACTGAATGCTTCAGAAACGACGACAGCTGATCTGAACTACTTTTCCAGTAAAACATTTCTTTAACTTCAATCTGTATTGATTCTGTCACTCTGAAGATTACACAAGATAAGCAGTCAACATTTTCTGTCCCTAAATTACAAGTGTACAAGGAGGAAACTGGAGATGGCTACTACTTTTTTTTTGGCGAGGAAGTTGTATGTGGTCTTTTGTGTGTTTGGGGTTTTTTGTTGTTGTTATTCTTGCTGTTGTTCTTCAAAACACTTGCTACCTTTAATTTTTCTTCAGTATTACTCAAGGAGTGAAAGTTTGGTTGTTCAGGTATTAGCATGTTCGTATTGATATTCTAATCCAATTTTTTCTTAGCTTTTAAATATTATCCAAGATTACGCACTCTTCTGCATAAGCCTGAAATACATTGGAAGGTATTGCACTGTAGCAAAACAGAGAAGCTAGTGGGGAGTAATATCACCTTTGTGTCACTATTTATGGCTATTTAAAAGGAATGTAAATACAGTGGAGACTGAGAGTAGTTAAGCCTCTGCAGAATTACAAATTTGTGCTAAAATTTATAGTTGAGCATAACAGCATGTATTATATTGACCCATTCTCTTAACTAATTCATTATTTTTGTGATTAATTCCAGTTGCAAAGTTTAGATTTTACTTCATTGTAAATAATTTTTATTATTTGTTTTTTATTAACTTCAATGTAACTTTGAAAAAGTAGGACTTCTTGGTCTTTCAGGGTTGCCACAAAAGTAAAAGGCAATTTTGCAAAATATTTTAGTCTGCCCTGTCTCTTTCCAAACAAAGCCTATGTATATCACTCACAAAGTACATGTTGCTTTCTTGGATTCAAACAATATTCTTCCACCTTAAACTTGAACAGTAAATTTCTCTCTTCAAATATGTAATACTCTGATTGCTCAAAGCCTGTTTTGGTTATATCAGGATAATGTTATTATATTAACAACATAGAACGGTATAATTCACTAAATGTGTTTTTATGCAACAAAGTTTGTCTTTTTGTAAATTAATAGAAAGTTTGGTTTAGATAATAAAAAATTTGGGATTCCACCCAAACTCAAATCATACGTACAATAGTAAAGAGTGCAAGAGAAATAAATAACTCTGCATAACGTAGGTATCATAGCTTGTTATAGTAAACAGATATTTAAAAGAAAAAATAATGCATTTTATGCCCAATAAACTGCAAATCACATTCTATGTTTTCTCAAGACCAGGCTGCAAATGACAGTGGTAAACTGTTTTGTTTTTTTTTTATTTCTAGCCTCAACATAACAAAAAATCCCCAAATATATCCTGAATTGAGCAAACTTTCAATAACTGTCTGTGTGTTTCTATGCCAACAATATTTCTGGCATATTCTTTGTTGTGATTACATCTCTTATGATGGAAAGGAGGCAAAGTAGACAGGGTGCATCATACACACATTAAACTCACAACAGTTAAAATAACTCTTCACCCTCTCGGGTCAGAGATCCTAAGAGGTCGCTTTCATTCTCTCTGACTTCCCTATAGTGCTTAAGCATCACAGAGTGGCAGTAACCAACGTTCACATTCATTTTCACCAAATGTGCTTACATGAATATGAACAAGGGAGGACTAGAATTTCAAATTTCTTGCTACATTGAGAAGCAAAATGTATATATTTTGGTTAATTCTGTTCTTATGAACAGTTTGTTTATAATGTATTACTGGTGAAATTCTGTGGATAGAATAAAATTATGTATTTTCATAAGTTCTTTGAAGAAAGTTGTATTTGCCTTAAAATTACCAGGTAGTAAGGATACTTGGGTTTCTAAAAATATGGAAAGGTGTGTATGCACGTGCATGTGTGTGTGAAGCTGGAGACAGGTATCTGGCTATCAAGTGATTGAACGTATTTAAGAAGCGAATTTAGAGCTCTTCTCTAAGGCAATACTGTGAAGTTCTGAAGACTGACATTTTTAGCGCAAACACATAACAAAAGTTTACTCTTCCACTCTTCCTTTTAAACAAATCTTGGAAGTGTTTCATAAAGTTCTCTTTTATAAGCACTGTCAGAATAACTGAGAATAATGGTATGAAACTAAGAAAAAGTAAATTTAGGCTGAGCATCAGAACAAATGAATGGTGAGGAAATAACCAGAACTCCCAATTGGAGAGGATAAAGCACTTTCATTTGAGTGATTTAGAACTTGGAAATTCACTTCAGAGAAAAATCCAGCACTTGGCAAAGAATGACCCAGATGAGGTTTGGTTGCTTAAACTCCTTTCTAAGGTGATTGTGTGATTCCTATGATAGAGTATTGCTCTATCTATTTACTTCTTATTGCTCCTTTATGATAATGTAGTTGGTATCATATAACATTACAGATTCATCTCTGCAGCATTTTTACAGAGCTGTGCAGGCAGAGAGTTTTTAATAGGGCCATAATCCCCACTGAAGAGAAATCTGATGTGACCATTGCTCAAAGGTAATAGGAATCTGTGAATTATTTATACGTGTTTTGGTAATCTCTTGATATTTATTGGGATCATGTAACTGAGAATAGTTATACTAAACTACATCACTGTAATAAGTAAGAATATGGTTAAAATTAAAGTTGTATGCTTTACTTTTAATTTTAATATGGTGATATTACATATGGGTGATTTTTATTAAAATAATCTGTAATGAAACTTAGCATCCAAAATGGAGCATAACAAATCAAGGGAGTGCTCAGAAATTTTTTTATTATTCAGACATTCCCAATTCATACTGAGGATTAAATACTCTGAAATTGTTCAGAACTTCTAAGATTCTGCTTTGGCTATGTATTTTGGAAGATAACAGAGACACACACACATACTTCCTCTGAAGATTTCGTAAATAGTCTTTTATCTGTCAAAAGATGGTACCCAGATCACAAGATGAACTGAAAGTTCATGGCAAGCTAAATTCTTTTCCAGAGAAGTTGGGATATGACTACAAAAAGCTGGTGTTCAGCAGACAGGGCTCTGACAGAGTTTTCTGCATCGCAGGTTCATTTATTATCTCAGGAATTCCACTTCACCCAGGGGGGTCTCAACACTCACCACAACCATCTCAAATTCCTAAATAAGAGCTCCATCTTGCCCTTGCTCCTTGCTTACCAGTAGTCGAGTCGAGCCAACTGAAACTGCCAGGTAAATCCATACAACTGAAAAATGAGCCATGGTATAACACAGCTGCCTTTCCAAATCAAAAACAAACCGAACAAACAAATAAAAAATGAAGACTTTCAAACAAAAGATGGAAAGCATGTGAGCTGGCTTGTAGATTTGCTGTAATATTCAAGTATTAATTCCTTCTTCCAAGAAGCTATGTCAGATTGATACCACATCTGTAATGTCTAACATTAATTTTTCTCACATTTTTTCAACTGTTTTTCCTTGGAGAAGTCAGTTTATATTCCACAGCTTTCAAAAAAATATTATCCAAGAGCAGAGAAGCAGGATATCTTCAGAACATGAACAATCAAACTTTGGGAATATGATGATCTTTTCAAATTTATACATTTGGGTTGTTGTATCTAGAACTTTGAAAGAAATAAAAGATGACAGAAACAAAAAAGCCATTTTCAAAAGTCGTTCTCTTCACAGGACAAGGATGAAAGAAACATGATTGTGAGTTTGAAAGTTTTTGGACCCACTGACAATCAGGAATACCAAATGTTCTTTCAGTTAAAATAGACTTGATAAGTCATTTCTTCAAGCACCAGTAACAGATGCTTAAGTGTATGTTGAGAGCGAAATAAATTACATTTTCATTTACATATTTCTGTGGAATTTAAAATTGGGAATCAATAAATTTTTCTCATGATTTCTGGATGCTTTCTGATATGTTTTTCTACACCCTTTTGTGCTATGGCTTGATAACAGTACTTAACATGGATGAAATATTTGCTTTAAAGACTGTCTTGTTCACCTTAATTTTAAAGCCCTTGACTCATCCTTCTCAGAACACCTCCTGAATTACAGGATTACTAATGCAAAGCCATGGTTTAACCACAGTTTTTTATCTCTTGCTGATGTCTTTCATACTACTTTAATTTCACAGATATTATTCTCCAATTATTTTAGCTTTACTGATTAATCCTTATGATATGGGTATTGACACTTGTACACCAATTTTCCAGGATCACATCACAGCTGCATTTAGCAAAGTATGATCGTGGCAAAAAATACCTGAAAGGTACATAGCTATGTTCATCTTTATTTTGAATTCAGTTGAATAATAGCACAGATAAATGCTGTTTGGACTGACAAGGTATTAGTTTTTTCACTAAACTGTTCCTTAATACAGTGCTTTCATAAGATATTAATAGTAGAAATGTGTACAAATGAAAATAGATTAGTAATGAAACATGGTAGTAGAACTCAAACTACCTTTTTATCAATTTTATTTCAATAATACAATATCTGAGTACACAATGTTAAAAAGCCAACAGTCTTTCTAATCTCGTTCATCTTTTGACTCTATTTGGAAATTAAAAGGAACAGTTTGTGCCTTTGAACTTTTCATCAGATAAATAATACAATACTGAACAGGAAGCAAAGAATTAGAATCAGTGGGGTGTAACCATATCTCTGTCTCTTTAGTAACGTAGTTCTTGAGTATTCTTATTTACCAGAAAGTGTGTGTTGGCTACATTTTCAGTGCTTTAGAGCACCAGCTAGATTCCTATACCCCGATGAAACATATTTTGCATAATGGCAACCTATTTCCTTGTTGAATCTTGTGCATTGAAGGGTGAGAACGCCAAGACAGGAATAGATGACATATTTCAAACTTGCCACAATCTCTCAGCTTTTTTTATAGGCTTATTCCAGGAGAAAAATATCTGACCACCATGTGGATGCTTTCACAGTGATATTCTCTAAAAAGTCCTCAAACTGATCAGGCAAAGAATAATGAGTTTCTATCGGAATGCTTATGCCTCATTCCAAGGTGGATGAAGCATTCACAGAGCCAGGAAGAGCAGCAAGAAGCAAAGAAAAACCCAGCAGAGATCACTTCAGGTAGCTTTGCATAAGTTTTCATAGTTGTCCTTCAGACTGCATGGGTTGCTCTGTACTTTCCAGAACTTTATTACTGCTTTCTGAAAGCTGCAAACTACGAGAAGGTCAGATATCCTTCTTAGGGCATAAATTTAGATTCTGGGGCTTGTTTGACCTGTTGCTGTTGATTTTTGGAGATGAGCACAATATGAGAGTCTGATGATACATCATGCTGCCTACCAGCAAACCGTCAGAATGTGTCGGCTCCAGAGCCAGCTATTGCTTTGAGATGAAACTCTCTTGTCACCCCAGTTTCCTTGAAATGACCAGCCAAACAATGTCAAAAGGTTTCCCACTTGTATGACTATTTTCCTTTAGAAAATACACACACAAAGTCAGCTACATCATATAAATAGGAAAAAAAATCAGATCTGCTGAGTAGGACAATATTGAAGACTTGAAAGAACTCCCCTCTTTCCTTCCCTCTCTCTGTCCCTCCCCCTTCAGCTATTGTGCCTTTGTCCTTTTTACAGTTAATCTTCTTTTAATTACTTCTACTGTTTGTTGTAGCTCTTTTTTGAAGACTTCTCTCGTGTTAGATGATCCTTCCTTGCTATGTCTCTTAGTTTTTGTCGGCACTGCAGACATTTTTCCCAGCTGAGCATACTCACTTACTCTCAGAGACAGAGCAGTTTTTCCCTGTCTCCAGGAGCCTCTGGATTGCCCACCCACAGCCAGAACACATAACCTGGCAGCCCTCCTTCCTGCTGCCCGGCCACACCTTTTTAAACAAAGCGTACAGGAAACGACACATCTACGCTGGATGAAGAACAAACAGATTTAAAATTTCTGCCATCTTTCACTTAGTTCACACCCTCCTTTTACCTTAATCGCTGGATCTGGGGTTGTGCCAATGGCTAACTGCTGAACAGTCTCCTAGGTTCTGGGATGGATTTTAAACAACAGGAAATAAATAACATGAAAATGGAAGATTCCTTGTTTACTTATTTCCTATCCACTCTGGGGATTTAAGCAACAGATTTTAAAAGTCTAGCAGATTATAGTGCAACTGGTTGGATTACTATAGTAAAATTAATAGTTTAAAAGTTACAGCCACTACATTCTCTGTCTCGTTGTTTCCAACTCTAGACCAATGAAAGGAGAACAACACTTAGCCCTGTAAAAAAAAGATTAAAGGATATATTTTTTTCTGTTGAATCTTATCACTTCATTCCAACTGAAATGTAAATAAAATTATACTCAGGAATACCTGATTTCTTTCCAGAATTTTTGAAGACAGTCTGTGAGGCTGGTTGTTTTGCTTCAGACTTTGTTTTGGAGGCTTTTCAGATCATATTTCAGAAGTTCTGGATATTTAAATAAAAAATGGGCACTTTCCCAAATATAAGAGCTACCTGGTTGCTTCTGATTAGGATAGATTTTTGGCAACTGCCAACATTTGTTACTCTTGTTACCGACAGGTGATATCATATCTTGTATTGTTGAGCTGACATTTTCAGGTCAATTAATATTACCCCACAGAAAAAAATGTGATTGCCTACAGGAAGCCAAATGTAGTACCTGATTAAAACCATTTGGAACATTTTGTGGAAGAAAACTTTGGTGAAATACAAGATTTAATCAAAGCAGAAAAAATTTACAGGCATACATCTGTTCCAACCAAGTTTTTAATAAGAAAACTCTAGGTTTGAAACACATCCAGAAAGTGGGGAAGTGATGCTTGCTTTCTCAGTAGCTCTGCATATAAGCCAAATTCCCACCCGCTAACATATAGAATGTGACTGACACACGTATTTGCTGAGTGATTTCCAGCTTTACATAGACAAGAAAAATAAACAAACAAACAACATTTTTTATCTTTATAGCGTGACAGTGAAAAAGAAAAGTTAACTTTGAAAACTGTTCACAAAATAAATCATGAGTTAGTGCAGAACATTTTTGTATGGATGGGCTAATCTTCCTATGCTGCACATCAGGAACTGAAATTACACAAAGGAAAGCAATTACAGGTTTAGAAATATTTTTATTACATGAATATTTAGATTTCAATTATATCTAAACATGTTCTTATGTTTCAATCAGAAAAACATTTTGCCCACTTCAGTTCCAATTTGTGTCCCCAGATAGCCTGGGATCTTCCATAATTATTCAGTTACTAACTGAAATTAAATGGATAAATTTGCGTGATCTAAAGTTGAAAGGCTTTTTTCTTTTAAATATAATTCTCATTTTCAGTTCAGTTTAAGTCACATTAGCAGGTGTTTTTTAATAATGCTGGAAGAAGGACCTTATTCCAAAACTAGTGCCCTCATGGAAAGTTATGTTCTTATAGCTGAAGCAGTTGAACAGTGTGGAATAATTTTACTGCTCTACGTTTCTTGGAAACACTGGAGATTCTGCAGATGGAGTATGGTTTCTATTACATTCCATTCCTTTAACTGTGGACAAGTAATTCAATTTCTCTTTGCAGTTGCCCCATCTAAAGCATCTAAAAGTGTATTAGACTTTCCCATCTTGTCTAGTTGTCTTGGAAACTATACAGGAGGGAACTGGCTCTGATTTTCTACATCTATTTTACTTTTCAGAAATCTCTAGTTTAGATATCAAGTGAATTACTGAACATTACTACAATATTAAAATAAAATACTTATTGGCAGGCAAAAACTGATAGTCTTTTGCAAGTTAGTTGTTAATAAAAAGAACCTCCAGTAAAAAGGAAGAAATAAACAATCAAAAGAAAACTTGAATGCATTAAGTTAAAAAGTGAGTATACTATTTTGTTAATGCATATGAATTTAAATGTCTGATTTTTATATTTTAGGGAAGATTTAATTAGTAAAGTTAATTAGTTAAATTAATTGAGATTCTCATAGATCAAAACAGAAAGCTTTACAATGAAATTTTCATTAAAGTGTAAGCTTCTGAAAAGTTCCATCACAGTCTGGTATTTTTGTTCAGCATATGTGTTTTCTAATTTAAAAAGCACAAATGTTCACTTTCTTAAACAAAGTCGAAAATATGGTCAAAATCCAGATCAACTACTAAATTGTTTATTTCCACCTTCTATGTTTATGATTGCCAAGGGGAGTAGCACAAATTGTAAAATGATACACAATTTGGCATTTTGCTCTCCATTCTAGTGTCTGCCTCTCTCCACTGCCACCACCAAGTTTGGCAAGTTTACCAGCACAGAAGAATAATTACCCACAATAGGTACCTTTCATTTAACTATGTTAGATGCTACAGTTAAAAGTAACTTGTGACTAACATGACCAAAACAAGTGTTTCTCCAGAAAATATTGCAAGGAAAAAAAAGCATTGTTTATCCCCTTTTAAGTGTCAGACTAGTGAGGACAAAAAAGAAAATGAGGGCTGGCGATGGAGTTGAATGACACCAGTAAATGTGTTTGCAGTCTCCACCCGACCTGGACATTTTGGGAAAAGTGACAGATGTAGATTACATCTGCTCTGTGAAGAGACAGCGGTATGAATAGGTCTTGAATATTGTCATTGCTCCTATCACTAGAGGACTTCAAACTCTTATCACAATGACACAACACTTGTTTTAAGTGGTCACAGCTTCTGTCCTTTTTCTAAAGTCCAGAATTAAACTATTTTTGGACCTGTTAAATTTCAGTGTGAATTTGGGACCCACTGTGCTCAGTGGGTAACCTCAGTTAAACACTCCAGCTTTTTGTTCTGTAAAGAACCCTGATAGGAAACAACCTAGTAGAGTTACTAATGCATGCATATGGAGTTTGAAAGATTATTGCAGTTTTTAATTTATGAATCAGAAACCTCAACATGTTTTCATGAATATGATCATATTTCACACATGTACATTCATGAAAATGAATGTAATTACTAGCACATGAACACATTCCATGTTTGGTTGACTCTTCCTTCATATGAAAGATAGTATCACCAATTCTAGTATTGCCTATATTGATAGGGAATATTTAAGCAACAATGATCTAAGCACTTCTAGACAAGATCTTTTGTATTTCCTCTTCTCAGATGAGGAAGCATGCTCTCCTGGAAAAGAGTGCTTTTGGAAAGAGGACATGACCAAAGCCCTGCAGAATCCCCTTCTTGATGACTGAGGTGTGGATAACCCACGTCATGACACAGAAAAGCAGAGCATGGAAGTAAGAGCTATGAGAGTAAGACCTTCAGAGGACTGGAGGTGGAACAAAGAACAAACAAGAGATCAAAAGCAGTAGTCTCATATTCCAAGAGAAAACATCTAGACACCTAGAAATATATGTGCTAGTTCCAAACTAGTCCAGTAGAATGTAACTCTTGAAGTCTGTTACTTTATAAAATCCATTAGGATATTCAGGATAAAAGACTTAGTTTTAACATATGCTAAATGCTTTAATTTTCTTACAAAGGTAATAGACACGTAACATCAGCAACCATTTCTCTTTGCACATTTCAGTCAAGACAATCTAATGTCATACTTATATATATATTGTCTTCCTATATATTTGCACTATGCTAACACGAGCAGGTACATATAGGTCCATTAGGATATTCAGGATAAAAGACTTAGTTTTAACATATGCTAAATGCTTTAATTTTCTTACAAAGGTAATAGACACGTAACATCAGCAACCATTTCTCTTTGCACATTTCAGTCAAGACAATCTAATGATGTCATACTTATATATATATTGTCTTTCTATGTATTTGCACTGTGCTAACACGAGCAGGCACATATAGGTTGTTGATAGAGAGAAGAATTCAAACACACTCCAAGCATGGAACATAAATGAGATGTGGCCTGATAGTACAGGTTGGTTTTAAGACAATTGTGAGGTTTTGTTCACATAAGAGCAGAAAATAAGAAAAGGAGAAAGCTGTGCATCTTTGTTAAAAAATAAGGAGTCTTTAAGAATCCTATCTATTTTCCTATGGTATATTTACAAATTGACTGTCCATGAAAGGGAGACACTCGGTAGCTCTACTCAGTGCCAAGTATTAACATCAACAGGCAGTTAGCAGTTTTCCCGTCTCACAGTTTTATTACACTTCGATTGTTAGAGTCATTTCTTATTTCCATTTGTGTCACTTTACTTGTAAGGAAAATAATTCGTAGGTTGACCAGTTCTGGGGCACAGAGAACTGCAGGACAGGACAGGTAATCATATTCTGCCTACTCAAATTTCTACACTGGATTTTAGTCACTAGTGTTTTGCAACCATGTTACTTGTAATAGTTGGTAAAAACATTGATTGGGCATTAACCTGGGTAGTTCACAGACGGTCTTGGTTTGAAAGCCTAATATGGAAAAGAAGTGGGAAAAGAAACATGGATATGCTAGTTGCCTTCTTGAGAGTGATACAATAGGCTAGTTGAAGATCTAACAGTAAAAGGTGGTACTCTTGAACCCCAGTTCAAAACCCTGTATTTATCAGACCAGAACCACACAATCACAGAATGGCTGAGGTTGGAAGCAACCTCTGGAGGTCACCTGGTCCAACCTCCCTGCTCAAGCGGCTGAGTCAGTTGCCCAGGCACTTGAATGTGGGTCATTCCCAGATTGCTTATGAATATCTCCAAGGATGGAGATTCCACAACCTCCCTGGGCACCCTGTGCCAGTGCTCAATCACCCTCACAGTAAAAAAGTCTTTCCTGATGTTCAGAGGGAACCTACTGTGTTTCAGTTTGTGCCCACTGACTCTGGTCCTGTCACTGGGCACCACTGAAAAGAGCCCGGCTCTGTCTCCTTTACACCCTCCTTCAGGTATTTGTACACATTGTGAAGATGCCCCTGAGCCTTCTCTTTTCCAGGGTGGACAGTCCCAGTTCTCAGCCTTTCCTTGTAGGAAGAATGCTCCACTCCCCTAGTCATCTTAGTGGCTCTTCATAGGACTGTCTCCAGTATGTCCATGTCTCATACTGGGGAACCCAGAACTGGACACAGTACTCCAGGTGTGGCCTCACCAGTACTGAGTAAAGGAGAAGGACCACCTCTTTGGACCTGCTGACAGTGCTTTGCCTCATGCAGCCTGGAATACCACTAGCCTTTTTTGCTGCAAGGGTACGTTCCTGGCTCATGTTCAATTTGGTGTCCACCATGACCCCTAGGTCTTTTCCTACAAAACTGCTTTCCAGTTGGATGGTCCCCAGCACCTACTGGTTCATGGTGTTGCTCCTCCGCAGGTGCAGGACTTCGAACTTCTCCTTGCTGAACTTCACGAAGTTCCTGTCAGCCCATTTCTCCAACCTTTCAAGGTCCCTCTGGATGGCAGCACATCTTTCTGGTTTATCAGCCACTCCTCCCAGTTTTATGTAATTTACAGACTTGCTGACAGTACATTCTGCCCCATCATCCAGACCATTAAAGAAGAACTGAACAGGACTGGACCCAGTATTGTGCCTTGGGGTACACCACTAGCTACTGGTGTCCAGCTAGACTTTGTACTACTGATCACCACCCTGTGAACCTGATCATTCAGCCAGTTTTTAGTCCACCTCACTGTCTGCTCATCCAGGCCATACTTCATCAGTTCCTCTGTGAGGATCTTACAGAAGACAGTGTTGAAAGCCTTACTGCAGTCAAGGTAGACAATATCCATTTCTCTCCCCTTGTCTACCAAGCCAGTCATTTCCTTATAGGAGGTCATCAAGTTGGTCGATGATGATATAAGAATATTTCTTAATAAGTCCATCACAATTATCTTTTAATGTATAGTGCCTAGTTCAAGTGTCAGAAGCTAAAAACGTTAAAATAAGAATGAAAGAGAATATACCACAGAAGTGTTAAGCTTAAAAACTAAGCACCATTGCAACATAAAAATGAGAAAAAACTATCTTTTTTTTTCTCATTAATTACTGAAAATGAGAGAAAAGGCTTTATTAAGAAAACACCATGAGTGGAACCCAATTCTGATGCACGTAAACCAGAGATTTCAGATTTGTGTATTACGTCAGTACATCAGTTACCTCAAGCCATAATATCTCAAGTATTCCAAGTAAGACATTTCTTTTATTGTTTTCTTAGTTCCCCCAAATGATTCACCAATTGGTCCCCAGTGTTCAACAACAAGTATATTCTTAAGCTTGGATGATACTGCTTGATATGAACGTGCATTGTTCTTCTCAGTGCTTTCATGTCTACACTTAAAGCAAAACTCTTTTTTTTTTTCTACATAACATTTCAGGTTTGATCAATCCTTTGATCAATAGTACTGCCATCTGCAGCACTATAAGTTCAAAGCATAAATTCAGTAATGAAGAAATGAAGTACAGTTGTCCTGGTAAGATTACAGACAATGAGATGGAAATGAAGAAAGGGAGTCGGGTGCAAAACAAAACAAAAACCTTACAACTGTACTTAATGTTCGTGTGCTAACTGTTATTTTCTCTTAGTTACTTATAAAGTATGGCAAGACACCAGTCTAGTAATTAATTGTTGGATTTAATGTGTGATGGAGCAATATACATGAAGATCTGATTTCCATTATCTGAAAAGTTTTACATATGAAGCAATGAAAGACAGTAGCGTTTTGTTTACAGTCATTCTAGTCAGTGATTTATCTATTGAGTTTTATCACATATCATGCACATATTTTTGGAAAATGAGTCAGTCCTTGCAATTGTCCAAAATTCACTTTTGTTCATTCGGTTCCTTCTCGTGCACTCTATGTTATGGTAACCATTGCTTTTTTTAAATGTACTTTATGTTCCCATAATCAAATCAGGAAAGTGATGATCAATATGACTCCTACTTAGGAGAGTTGCTTTCATTTCTCAAAAACTTATAAAATTAGTAGTTGTAGATGTCAGGCTACAGGTATTAGCACTTTTTCTATATTTTTATTTTTTTATATTTTAAGTAGTGAATTTTTTTCTTAATTTCCAGACATCTTCAGCTCATCTTCCTTACTGTACTTGACTTTGCAACTGTTTTATATACAGGAAAGAAGTATGAGGAAAATAGTTTTACTGAGTGCTTTCAAGAAACCAGGAAATTAAGCTTGTGTGTCCCAGGTCTTAGGTCAAGATCCTAGCAACTTGGAGCACTTTCCCTCCATACTTGTCATTGCCATATACTTAAAAAAATACATTTATCAAGATTTTGTCTTTATCGTGAGCTTGTTACGTTATCCATACCCAAGTAGTGTTATAATAAACACATAGTTGGCATTACTGTGTATTGGTGTTCATGTTAGATCATCAAAGCAATACTACACAAGTAGCTTTCAAAGAGGTGAAGTACACATGGTACAGCCCTCCCCACACTGAGATACTGTCTCAGTCGTTGTCTCCAGTAAAAACTAGGCATTCTTTGCTTGAGACTATCTACAAGTAAATCTTTCCAGAGTGGAACACATTGTATTCCCTGAGACAGTGAAGCTATGTTAGTCTTTTCTAACATATTTCAGCTCACCTTGTAATTAAGAGGGTTCATTTATTCTCCTCTAGCCACCACTGAAACCCTTCATTACATGTCTGAGGTTTTGAGGTCAACAGTATTCCTTTAATTTGCACAGCAGCATTGCTATTAATGGTGATCAATAAAGTCAACAGCAGTAAAAATGGTTTGCATCATTTTGTCAAATTTTGATTTAATATCTTTTTTCTTTTTCCATTTGAGAAGTTTTTAAAACAGCCACAGCTTATAGCAGACATCTGTTTCTGTTTATCTGCAAATAATGAAAACCTCCTCCAGCCACATCCAGCAAGGGACTTTATAGTGTACTAGAGATTTTGTATTTTGACCAATTAAGTCACCTCAAATTGCTTTCTTTACCTGAAGAAAATGCTTCAGATATTCTCACCAGGTATTTTTAGCGATAATTCCCATTAAAGAAAGTCTGAAAGAAAAATCAAAACTAGACCAGTGGTAAGTGCACAGAAGGATAAAGTCAGCTCCAAATGCTATTGAGAAGTTCAGAGTGATAAGGGCTGGAGGCAACAAAATGGAAAATTCTTTACTAACAAGCTAAGTCCTACATAAGAGGAGGGGACATAAAAAAAAAATCAAATCAACCTAAGGCATAAACAACCAGCCACAGCTATTAGATCATAAATCTAATTTTTTTTTTTTTGCATCATTTAATCTTTTTCACACTGAACTTAGTATTACGATTTTTTTCCTAGAATAAGATTTCACTTTTCTTATCTGTTAGACTATGGTGGCAACCTTTCTCTTGAGTTTAAATTGGTCAGAGCTGCAGTTCACCAACTTCCACAGACTCAGATTGGCAATCAAATTATGGCTGACTTGCTTTATCTCTCTGAATAGATGTTCTTAAGACATGAAATAAGAGAAAGTTCAACCAAATTGTATTATCCTGTGTTTGCCACTGGCTAAAAGGATACCCACAGTCAGATACTGTGACTTAGCTGACGTGTGATAACTTGTGCATTATTCCCACTGAGTTAATAAAGTTTCACTTGATGGGTCTGCAAACTCCTTTAGGTACTTTTAGGTACTTAGACTCCATTTGAACAATTTGTTTACAATACCAGCTGAGCCTTTTGCTTCTGGCACTCTTAACAATCAAAAGCTGAAGGAAAAGTGTGAATTTTCATATTTTCATACAGTAAGTGGAAAACCAGGTGGCTTGGAATGAAATATGAAATACTCAGAACACAAAGTGTGGGAATACAAGTTAGCACCTTTCAACTGGGTAAAATCCCTTGTGTGCCTTAAATCTAGAAATGTGTACCAGACTGGTGGAGGTGTTTGAGATGTCTCTTTGTTCTCAGGAACCTCAGGCTGAAAGTCTGTCTTTCAGAACATAGTCCTTTATTACTCTCTTTTGAAAATGATGCTGGTCATTCCTGATTTTTTCAAGGCACCTCAGCACAGCGTTTCAAGGCATGGTGTGCTGAGGTAGCGGGAGATGCAGATTCCGCAGCTATTTTTCTTATGAATATTTCTGGTAGAAGGAAAATAATGTTACATAGAATAGTCACAGCCTTCCCAGGTGAATGTCACCAGCAGAAAAACATACAGCCTGGTGGTTAAACTGTTCTTGAAAAAGGGAGAGGTGTAGATTTTGAATACCTCAGATCAAAGAAGACATTGAATTTGGTTGGTGGATACCTTCAGCACCAGTCCTTATCCTCCAGTCCTCTACAGATACTACAGTGTTACTACATGTATTATCCTCTGGCTAATGTGGATAATCTAACTATACCAGTATTTTACCTTGTGCAGTCTAAAACCATACTCAATAAGGCACAACAGAATCTGTGGGTTTGTAAGATACAGGCACCCTGAGGCCAGTAATCGCACACTCAGATGGTAGAACACCAAACCCCTTACGCTTTGCACAGTTCTCTGTTTTAGTTTCCACCAAACAGTGACCTATTTAAATAGGGCGAAAAGAACATTAGTGCAATACAGTATTTAATATGTTAATCATAAAAGACTTTACAAAGGCCTTTCATTAATATGTAAGAGTCACCACCCAGCATTACCCACCTCGTGACTAGTTTACAAGCATCTTGTTCCAGAAACACAAGCAACTCTTCCTGTTTTAAGTGTCAAGCAAGTGATCTTAACATATGGTCTTCTTTCATGCTTCGATAATTCTGTCAACATTATCATGGACATTAGAAACCATTATTTTGGAGAAAATTCCCCTTTGATTCTCCTTCTCAATTCAACTATCTTCCATAGCATATTTGTCTATCCCAGTTTCTGGCATTAGTTTGCTTGCATGCATAGCAATCATACAGAACTGTACCAGTTTTTCAGCATGACTAATTATCTCAAGCAAGCAGAGAGAGACAGCCACACCAACAACACGCCCACTATCTTTTTGCATAATGTGTACTTTACACTCACCAATCTGTTCACATATAGGGATCTTTTTTTCAGCCACTGTAACTAAGAATTTTAAAGAGATAACATTTAGAGAATAAGACTGGCAGTAAAAAAAAAACCAAGCTGGACAAAACTTCCTTCAGCAAATGTAGTGAGTCCAAATTACATCCGTTCGGAGCTATTGAAACATTAATCCAGTAGGCACTTTTCATGTTCACACAGTTGTGCATTTCCTGACTGCATCCATTTTAAGAGCCACGAAGCCGCGTACCATGAAACAATATATTCCACTCCATCTAGTTTAGGATAAACTGGAATTTTCATGGGTAATTTTTATAATACCTGATATCCAAAATATAATACATAATATACAATACACAGTGTGTACTATATACTATGTACAGATATATACATATCGTATATATTTTTATATATAAAATACATTTTTTAGTACACTGAATAAGCACCTGGACTTCATGAAGCTCATCAAAACACAGTCTTTGACCTGTTCCTGTCACTCAGCACCAAACTATAGAAATTACCTTCACCAGTTATACAGATCCTTCTTTGGAGTAGGAGCTGCGCTAAGAGCTGGGGAGATCCATACCACAGAGGAGTTGCTCTGTACCACATGCTGAGGGGGAGGCCAGCATGGACTAATTCCAGCGGCTCGTGATTCCTGAAGGACAGTGCTTCTGTGCGGAGTTACAGCACGCGGCTCTGCAAAGAGGAGTCAGAGCCAGTAATGGTTTCTGAGAATCTCAGAACTTCTTTGAACTTTCCTTTTGAGCTCCAACCACTTTTATTTCCTCATTAAAGGAGAGGATCAGAGGGAACCTGTTTAGTGGTATAATTAAATGTATATGGAGTTAATCCGTGTTTAATTTGGGTAGCATTTACTCTCCTTCTCATTGTTTTTCCTGGAATAGCAGGAAGATAACTTTATCCACTCACCTTATTTACCACACTGCCATTGTGCCCCTGGCTTCACGTTCAATCACAGTATGACAAAATATTTTTTAATTTATCTCAAGCTGAGGGATTTGAAATTTCATTTGAAACATTTCCTTACTTCAGTCAGCCAACATTGCAGTATGTACATAAGAAATGGGCGATGAAAGTGCAAAAAAAACCCCAAACAACCAAAGACTGCAGTGATCAAATATCTATTGTGGTTGTCTGTCTGTGGTCTGATTCTTAGAGAGGAAGGAGCAAGCTGTGTCCGGGGTGATAATGGGAGAGTCATTATAACTCAAGCCCAAGGCAGATCCACTCGTGGGAGTACAGAAATCTGTGCTTCAGCCAGGTGAGGTCAGCTTTCATTTACTGCCTGGTCCACACTGATGGCAACTGAGGTTATCTTTCTGGATGTGCAGATTGCATGTGACTGGAAAACTGTAAGAGACATATTGTTTGAAAGTCAGAGCAGGAAACTTATTGAGAGGGGTGACTGAGGTCTCTCTATTTAAGTGCTTATTCCCTTCTGAGCTTTTGTGCTGAACAGAGATAACCATCTGTGCTCAATTGCTAGTTATGGTTTTGTAACATCAGCATCTGCTGATAAAGAAAATAAGGGAATGTGTGTCCGCAATAGCTGAAGCCTCATTTACCACATCAGAATTCACTTTCTAATTGTTCAGTTTTATTTTAGTCAGAGTGCAGATGTTGTCACTCCTTCTGCCACTGGAAATTATTTAGAGTAAGATTCATCCTTAGAATGCTGTAATTGTTAGGATTTTGTTCTTGGGTTTTTTTTGAAATTTACTCTGGATTTTTATACACAAATAAAAAGTACAAATTTTGTTCTGCATGTCTCAAATAAATTAAAAGAAAAAAAATGCTTTCTAAAGGTTGTTTTTTTCTGTGTAACCACATGCTTTCAATCTAAAATGATAGTTTTCAGACAAGGGAGAGATGAAAGTGAAATCTCCTGGAAGATCATAGAACATATGTCTCTTTTGTGCCAGCTGTAAAATATTAGCCCAGAATGTCTGCCTGTCTGCTACTGAGAATTTTTGATAAATTTTAATGTTGCAGCATATGAGACATTAAGTCATAAAAAATCAGTCTCACTTGAGATTGGCACATAGCCACACAGCTGCACTACACACAGTGTGTACGCATACCGTTTTGATATGACGTATCAATTTGATATGAAGTTGTGTGTTTCAGACTGTCAAAATCCCTGTTAGGTTTGCAGACAGCAGTGTGAGGGCAGTGGATGATTTAACGGAGGGTGGTGGGATATATTCTCAGTGCCTGAGGTACTGGAGGCTTCCATATCATCCATCGAGGGAACTTCTGTGCCACTGGAACTGCAATCGGAGCACTTGCACGGCTGGGGAAAGTCAGCTTGGGTCTGGTGAGCTTGCTAGCTGGGGCTTATATCCAGCCACGCCAGACCAGAAATGGTTACATGAAGAGTGATTCAGTTGTCTCTGTACTGGGTTTCCAGGAGCCATAGTAATTGAAACACTATATGAAAAGACCTAAACTGGCTTCCGTCAGATTTATTAGCTAGAGCTCCACGTGGCAGGAGAGTATCTGCATTTCTTCAGGGTCCAAGCAACCATCAAAATGTTGTACCCACACTTGTGTAACGCTGTCTACAAGCACCTCTACTCCAGTGGGTAGTCTACACAGCACAGCGAATCTGAAAGTGAATAAATGGTCAATGGGTAATTGAGTTTATTTAATGAACATTCTAAGAGGAAATAGAGATAAATTTTATATTAACAAGAAGCTGAAATTCAAGAAGGAGCTGGAATCATAACCTGACTGTCTCTACAGCAAAGTAATTTCCCATCATTTGTATTTGACAAAGCAAACATAAAGAAAAAAATTAGTAACTTTGTGCATGGAGACACAGCTTCAGTAAAAAGACTAGAAACTAGCTTCCCTGCAAAAAAACCACCAAACTTCCTTCCCAACCAGCATATTTGGTTGGAATAATATCCAGGAAAAAAGGGATTTGTTAGTTTGGACTCAAGCAGAGAACAGAACAGAAGTCCAGTTCCCTACAGCATAGAGCTGGATGTTCTGTTTACAGGACTACTAAATCGCAGAATTAATGTGAACACCGTATGACTGGACACTAAAGGACGGTGGTTTCAGTGCCTGGCTTGCAGGCAGTGTTCTGGGATGTCTGAGTTTTATAGGTCAGTTCCTCCAGTCCTGAGGTAGGGACTTGGCCTCCTCTTCCAAGCACTGCAGGGGAGTACCAGGCTGCTTCTGTCTCAGCAAGTGAAGCCCTTGTGAAGGTGTTGATTAATTTTGATCATGGTACTTTCCTCAGAGGTTGGGAGTCTAAGCTGATAGATATTGAGACACTCAGCACCCTAGAAGGTCTGAATCCTGCCGTTCTTCAAGACATACGAGGTTTGAGCCATGTGCAAAAACTTTTCCTTGCAAGTTGATAAAGTCATGGAACCATAAAGTAAATCGTATTTTTAGGAAATAGATGGCTTTCTCTCTATCTTAAGCAAAGAACTGTTTATGTTTTGCATCCTTTGAATAGTACATCTCTCCACTGGTTAACTTACACAAAATCTACAACACTTTTACACTTTTCTTTAACCAAAATACCAAATTTTTGTATGCCATTAAATTGGTAAATTTGTATTGCAGGTATTATGCAAATTTGTTCAAGATAAACATATCATTGATATATTTATTGTTAAAGCATGAAAATATGACAATTGTGAAAATAGTGCATGAATATGACCTCTAATCAAATTTGTTTACAGTTTTATCCTCTAATAAATTTTTTAGCTTCAAACATCCATTTGACTACTTGGCAAGGCTCAGGGGTGACACCATGTAGTGACATCTGCCGATACATTCACTGACTTACACACAGACACAGACCTAATTCTGACTGCCTGGAAAATTTACATTTTGATTTTACATGTCTTATCGCTCTGTATCTGTCTCCAAAAAAATTCGCAGCATTTTGGTATAAACCAATAATTTCAACTAGATGAAACAAGAGAGAAATACCAGTCAACTTACCTGGAAAAACAGGAATGAGCCTCCTTAAGTATATATAACAGTCATTAAGGTACAGGTCAGGCCAGATTCTAAGCTTAATTTAATTTTGTTGGTTTTATATATATATATATATAGCGCAAGGGAAAAAAACGATTTCTAGGAAATTCAAGTAGTAACCTTAAATATAATTTCATGAGAAGGAAGATTAATGTAAACATGAAAAGGACAGAATGATTTAGAACATAACAAGAAAATTCATTTTTTTATGAAGGTATGAATAGAGCCATGTGACACTCACTGGTGAAATCAAATATTTAAAAAAATAATTTGGTCAGTGTTAGAAATGCAAATCTATGGGCACTTTGAGATTTCTGTCCAAAACAAGAGTTCAAAGAGAAGATCTGAAGTGAAAGAGCTGAATAGATTAGGTAATTGTAGCAGACTTTTCACCTCTCGATCTCTGTTTTAAATTACAAGCAAAAAAATCATTACAATCTGAAGGCTAAAATAAATTTGCTTTTCTTAGTCCACTTGTTCCAAGTGAACATTTGTCCACATCACACTTGTTATTCTGAACAGACAGGATCAAACTGGCTTTGTTCCTGGATTACTTTTTAACTGCACGAAAATGTTTCCTCTAGGATGTGCTTTGCCTCTATGAACAGAACTCTTCAATTGAGACTTATCATTAAATATGATCTCACAAAAAAAAAATGGAAAAAGCTGGAGGGTTGCAATGAAAGTTCAAAAAGAATAGGACTCATTGCAGTTCAGTTTAACACAATACAAAGATAAGACTTACAGACAGGAATACAATTGTTTTCAGGAGCATCTGTACAAACAGTAGGATTTGGATAGCTGAAAATAAGGACAAAGATCATACACATCTTGAGAAAATTTTCTGCTTTCAAAAATGCCACAGAAAAAGGAACCACCCATGCAATGATATACAGAATTGCAGTAGTTTGGAACATTATAGTGGTTTCTGTCTCTTCTGTATCCTCAGTCTGGTTTTAGCCAGAGGTCAGCAACATTTTAACTTGACACAACTCTTCCCCCCCCAGCAATTTAAGGTCCAAAAATAAATGTACCAAAAGTGTACCAAAAATAAACTAAAACAAAATAAAATGTGGCGTTGCTGCTTGCATATGCACAGTCTGTTGAAGAATTTGTTAAACTGAAATGTTTCACTCATTAAAGCAACAAGTGAAAGCTATGTGCAACCTTTAACTTCTTCTTGGAAGTACTCTCTTTTTAACCCCACATACTCTTGAAAAATTTTAATGTTGTAGCTTCATATATCATCTTAATCTCCAGAAAGGTTTGGTGTTCTGAAAAGACGGCTGTACTCAGACACAGAAGTTATGTATCTAGCTTTAGTCTAAAGTAACAGTCTTAAAGAAACACATTTAAATTTGAGTAAGCAGAGAGTTAAGTTATGAAATACAGAAAAATTGAAATTAATTTAAAAGTGTAGTCCTGACACACAAATAGGAATTTGAATAAGAGTTAATCAAACAAAATGGTGAGACCATCAGAGACTTCCCAATGACACTGGAAGGCCATTGAACTATAGAAGGTCTGACTGCCATATACAGGCCCCAAAACCATAGAATTTTCAAAATATAGTAAAAGAATCTTTATATATGGTTATTCACAAGATCACCACAATAAGTCTTTCCCACAAGCACACTGTGTTTCATGGTAAATCACCCCTAGTCTGTGTATCTTTGACAAATATTTTCACAGTATGTATGTTTGCTGGCCTAGATTAAATGATCTGCTTAACTCCTGTGATAAACAAATGCTCTCAAGTCCCTTAAACTAGGCCTCCAGTGAAAGCATGCTACTCTTTACATTTCAGGATATACGTAGTCTTATACCAGCACTGGACTGTCCTTCCTTGTCAGGTAAGTCTCCATGCAATACGGGCAATTGCAGCACTTTGTTCTGAGACCACGACCTTACACACATCTCCCTGCTACCCTTCTCCCTGAAGTGCAAATGCAACCTTGCTTCACCATCGTGTGGCTGAGATCGTGATGAACAGCCATAAACAGAACATACAAAGGTAAGGTCAAATACTCTGTTTTCATTTGTGAGGCAGACAACTGAACAGTTTTGACTGACTTACTGTACAGAAGGAACCATACCAAGTGCTGTCTGACAAGACCTTCAGCTACAGCCTAAGAATAATTAACGTATATCCCTACATCTGCAGGAATTCAAGCTGCTTACAAGAACATGCTATCTTCCTGAAAGCAGGGAATAGCAAGAATTAGAAACACATACCCAGCTGCAGGAACATTACAAGCTCGGTCTTTTATCCAAGGGATCCCAGTGCTGCAGTTGCTCACCTGAGCCACATTTAAAGGACTTGCAACACCACCCACAAACACACATAACCCTAGAAAGGTATGTGAGGAAACAGAGAAGAGATTCTTAGTATGGAGAAGAGATTCTTAGAATGGAGAAGAGATTCAATCGTATACTAAGAATGCTTCAAAACCAAAGAAACAAACTTCGTAAGAAGTGTGGTTTGGATACATCCTGAGATTAAGATCTTTTGTCTCAGATGAGGGGAAGGGCAGAAAAGCTAGAACCCAAAAATTTTAAAGGAATGGCTCTGGGATTGTGGCCCAAGTTTGAAAATGAGGAACTTAGTGAGAATAGAGAAATGCTAATAGTCACCTATGCTCCTCAACCTAATAGAGATACTCATTTGTTATGATCAGCTCCATACAACAGTCTGTAAATAGAAGATTCTGAGATATAAGGGGCCTGTGGGGTTGTCAAGTTTGGGCACAGGCTGTTGAATTTGTGTCAACATATGGACATGTACATTTGACTGAAGATTTGTATTATCGCAAAAGATGTTTTCTGAGGCTATTGTAGGTATCTGAAAACTGTCAGAGGATGGAGTGCAGTGCCCTTCTGTATCATTTGCCGTAAGCTAAAGTCTAAATCCCACCTCAGTTTGGGCTTATGTGCTATTTTAAATTGTCAGTACAAAAAGCAGTACCTGGAAAGGTTGAGAGTATTGTTCTATCCATTCCTTACCATGCAGGTCATCGATAGTTTAGATTGCTCCTGCACAACATGCTGACTTTTGCGATTCCCATATCCAGGAATGATGTCTTCCACATACTGCACATTCCTTGAGGTGCTGCATGGGAGGTTTTCTGGTAGGTCTAGCAATAAGTGACATGACTTACAGCCATTCATGGTTGAGCATCCCAAATTAAGGAAAGCAACAATTATTACCTAAACGTTGTCCAGATTTCCGATGAGAATATATATCCCATGGAGGAAAAAGAAAAAAAAAAAAAAAAAGGTGAAAAAGTGGAAGTTCACAATGGAATGACACAATTAGTACCAACCTTTACCAGAACAGGTTGTGGAAGCCTTGTTTATGGATTAACAGGCTCATAAGAACTTCCTTTATGCATTAGAAATTGCAAAATACCATGTCAAGAATTGGCAGTTATCTTCATCCACCAAAAAAGAATCTCAAAATACAAGGCACAGCTGTCCTCAGATAAAATCTTCTCTCTTTTTTTTTTTTTCAGTCTCTCAGGAAACCGAAGAAATTAAATTTGCTCAATAGATGCTGAGGATTGCTGAGTATTTAAACTTTGGATCTCTCTTTCAAAGAATATGAACTATGTTCCTTATTTCAGATGAGTTGAAATATTGCTTTTGTTACAACTTCTTACATTTTATGTGATCCTGCTAAGAACTGTTAGCATTTAGATGAGTTAGTAACATACCACATATTTTTGCCATGTAAATTTTTCCCAGTAAAATTAGCATACTTTCTTTCACATCAATCCTAAATACTCCTGCTTATTCTGTTGCCTTTTTATTTCCCTTTTTAAATACATTTGCAGAAGGATTTGGTTTTGTTCCTAGAAATAGGAACCTGAACCCTGACCAAAAAAAAAGAAAAAGCAAATAATTCATTATGAATCATAATTATTATGACTGTCTTTGTCCATATATTCATTTAGTAATTAATTTCAACTTCATTTATTCACTAAATTGTAAGAAAATATATCTCAAATAGTTTTTATAATTATTTGCTGTTCAAAAACTGATCAGCTCAAATATTTGGCAAGTGATTTTGCATAATACCTCATTCACATCATTAATTATTTTCCCTATTCCTAAATTTGTGTTTGTAACGTTTTGAATAGAAAACTGCCTAATAACAAAATTAGCATAATAATTTCTATTTAAATTACTTAAACTTTCAGACTTAACTAAAGCTTGCCAGGCAATAACTACTCATGAGTGACAAGACTAAAATCTACAGGCAAAGAAGAATTCCTTACAACTCCTTATGAATAAAGCTGCATACTTTTGCCAAAAGTAACAACAATGTTTCTGGGGGAGCTCCAAATTGAGCTTGTCTTTTAGTTTATTACTGCAGCTAGGGAAGGAAAGACAACTTTGGGATTGGTGGGGTTTCTGTAAGAATTTACAAATTTTAAGTTTATAATAGCACCAGGAAAATATTTTTCCCTGGAAAAAAAGGTGGGAAAAAAGGTTCCTGCTTCACTGTAATTTTCTTTGCAAATGTTTAATTTTTGTTTGATAAAAAACCAAAACAGTACAAAAGGGTTTTTGTCAAAGTGCTACATTTTGTTTGAAAAGTTTAGTTAAAATCATTTTAGCCAGCAGCAGTAGTACAAATATGTCTAAGGTGAAGGAATGTGTGTATTTACTACATTACTATAGTACTGTCTTACTACTATAGCTAGTAAAAGATGCATATTTCAGACATTTGATCAGGAAGGTTTAGGCTGAGCATGATGACATAGTTTAACTCAAAGAAAAAGAGCTTCAAACAGATTTCAGTATAGGCAGATCTGAGAATTAAGTGTGTGCTTACAAGATGTATTAAGAGGGTCTGAGCTTTTAATATGGTGCCTGCCCTAGGTTTCTCCATCTTTTTAATTTCCTCAGAAGTACGGCATGCCCACAAAATGTTCTTGTAGAACGTTGATATATATCTCCAGAAACCACAATGTAAAATATACCTGCAAATGACAATGATGAAAGCAAAACTGTACTTCTCTCTATAATTTGCCTTGAGACACGCTTACAGGATTCTGGAGTTCAGACTTTATCACAAAACTTCTCAGTGAGGCTGAGCAACAAGCATTAATATTAAGGGTAGTATTTTCAAGTAGTGCTATTTTATCTCTGTTGTTTTCAATAATAGACATAAGCCCAGATAAAGAATTGCATTTGTGCCCTGAGCACATAGGTGTGTGGACACTGTGATACTGGATGCCATGGTATCTAATAGTTTGACAGACATATAAAGGAGTGAGATCACAAATAACCAGATCCTGAGGTACGTTATACGCACAGGGAAAGCACACTGACATGTGAGGGTTCTTAAAGTGAAAACTTGGGGCTTTAAGGCTGTTTCAGTGCCAAAAGGATGATACAGGGCCTTTGCGGATCAAAAAGCCCTCAAGTCCCTTTATGGAGCTTGCCACTCCCAACTACCATGGCTCTGCAGTCAGCCGGAGTTAGGTATATAGATAGGAAATACTAATATGAAATCCTCTGGATAAAGGGACCTTATAAAATGCTGAACTATTAAATTATAACAGCTAGTGCCTTCCTCTCATTTTATCTGTAACACATTTCCTAGTAATTAGTAATGTTTTGAGGAAAAAAAAACCACAAAAACCAAACAAAAACCAAAGTACAGCTATTCCAATAGGATCTTTTGATGGGAAAATCATACATAAAGCAGATTGGTGTTAAAACTCTTAATGTGGATATTCACCATTGTTCAGTAATGTAACTTGATAATCTAATTATTGAATCTTGCCTTTTGTTTGATCTAAAGTCCATATTTGAAATCAGAAAGAAAATGCAAACGATACCTAACAAGTATACTACTGCAGTGTAGGGTGTAAATGAATCCCAAACTCATTCTGCCTGCAGTGATCTCTTGAGGTAACTTACAGTAAAAGTCAACTGCAACTTCAGGGTGAAGCGTGATTTTGATAGCAAGCAACGTGTTCCACTTTATTCTTCTCAAGACACTGAATTTACATCAATTTTGCTTGTCCACATAATTTGCCAGCACATTGGACAACTTGGCTTCAGTTTAGCAAATAGATGTAAAGACAAAACCAAAAAACCAAAAAAATCAGTCCCTTGTGATGTATCTGATGTTAAAGGGAAGATATGGATGACAGAACTGGAACAGAATTGCAACTTCTTCCTCAAAATCCCACAGCAGTTATTATATTTACTTCCCTAAAACTGTGAAAAATCTCTGTGAAGACTGTAAAATATATTTGCATCTGCCAGCAATCTTTGTTAAATAATTATTCTCCTTTTGCTTGCCACAACCAAAGAGCAAGCTATGATCATTGCGCAACATCTATGATCATTGTGCAACAGACTATTTTTTCTTTTGACAGTCTGGAAGAGTGAATCATTAAATATTTTATCAGAGTTATAATTAAAGGTGAAAGATGGAGCTATGCCCACCACAGAATGCTGAAGAGGTTGTATAAATTAAGCAATGTGGACTTCTGAGCAGGGGTTTCACTCTTAGACTGGGTATTGTTAAGTATTTGGAAATGTACCAACAAAGATGTTTAGTCTGTGTCTGCTTTGGATACAAGGTTTAGTCCAACAGGAATGCTTTGAAACAATTTTGTGATTGGATGAGATGGAAAGGAGAACACATAATTAGTGGAACAGATATATAATTTATGGAATAGAGAGAGAGAACGTGTGAGGAAGCAGCATGTACAAATTATATATCCAAGAGCAAAAGGCATCAGGGAGTTATGAATTTTCCAAAGTTTTGCCAGATATGGTAGTAGGTAAAGTTAATTATTTTAAAATGGTCACC
The DNA here is from genome assembly GCF_000690535.1 of Cariama cristata. Lineage (NCBI taxonomy): Eukaryota > Metazoa > Chordata > Aves > Cariamiformes > Cariamidae > Cariama > Cariama cristata. The sequence goes on along the minus strand of NW_009606439.1, from coordinate 28,354 downwards.
ACATCTATACACTGAAAAAACGAGTAATCTACACATCTGAGGTTTAGTTTAGTAGTTCTCAACAAGAGACTCCCCCATTTTGCTAGTTAAATGCCTCAGGCTTTCACTCAGTGCAAAATTTCAATTAATCTAAAACACCACAAGATAGCATCAGGGTTGGAAAAGCTTGGCAGGGATCCAGTTTAACATGATATGAGCTGTACACATTAATGAGTCAGTGGCAAACTTACCAGCTAGATAAAACATGTAATACTGACAGGCAGACAAATGGAAAATAAGCTGTGGAACTCTTCCTTAGTACATTATTATCAATTACCAATTTAGCTCAGAAAATGGCCAAAACACTTTGCAAAGCAGAGGAAGACAGTAGCTTTCTTGAAAATCTTACAAAGAGAGATGATGGAAAAAACCCTCCACATTTAAAAGCTGTTTATGCAGGTACGGTGTATAGTGTAATTATTGGAAGGAAAATATAGGAAAGGATACAGAACTGTTGCCTAGAGAGATCTAAAGGCTGAACAAAGACAGAAGGTGGAAGTAGACTGTGCTAAGCATAGGATCCATGGTGAAAGAATATGTGAAAATGAGTGTGAGAGAAGAGGACTAGAGGAGCAATAAATTTTGCAGAACAACGTCAACGTGACATTAAAAAGAATGTATTACATACTATTGCAACAAACGTATAAAACCTACATAACAAGAACATACTGAAGTCCAAACTTCAATATAATCATCTCTTTCTCATAAGCCACCCCTTGAAACTGTTCTACTTGGTTTGAATTGATAGTTTTGGACTATAGAAACACCTGTGTATTCACTGATTTCTTAATTTCCTATATGGAGCAAAACCTGTGAGTGTCTTCTTTCCCCCTTTCCTCCCTACCCCTCCTCCCTGCACTTTCCAGCTGCCGTGGAGGCTGGAGGCTGTGGTGGGACTGAGAGGACCTCTCCAGAGGGAAGACTAACACGGAGTCAGGAAGGCCAGGCCCAGCAACTTGCAGTCGTGGGCATCTGCAACCACAGAGAGGACAGGAAAGCCTCCTCCTGTGCTTCTGGATCGATTAGAGTAACGACAACAGTTTCTGAAATGGGCAGAAACCTACTTCCCATAGTTGTCAGTCCTACTTTCACCTCTGCACTCTTTGCGCTCTGGACTCACTAGGGATCTCCTTTACAAGTCACTGTCCCTTTTCACAGTTTCATAGTGCTCCTGGGGACATTTCTGGTGGAGATGCACCAGCTCCTCATACTTGTGGGCTTGCTTGTGCTGTCTTCAGAACCACTTCTGTTGCAGTTGAAGTTGCTTTTCCAGTAGTTTCATGTAATGTAGATCTGGGACAAGATGCTTTCTGACAATTCCTATTTGTGCATTGTTTCGTGGTCCTATTTGGTGCACAGGGAAGATGGTAGGTTGCAAGGAGGGCCAGAAGCTCTACATCCAGTCAGTCTCTGGAGTCAAAGGCAGAACACACAGTATTCTCTGAAGAGCCATGGATGGCCACAGAGTAGCATGTCTGTAGCCATCCTCACTCTGAAATCAACGACCCACATTTTCCACTGCAAAATAGCATGTCTAGGCTAGAACTCCTTTGCAGATGTTGACAAAGTAGGACTTCTCGTAAACCAACTTTGGAGAAAATGTCCCACCCTTAACCTGGAAGTCTATCTAAACCTGCAAGGAAACATGAGATCTTGAGGTTAGCTCCAGTGACATGTAGCTTTGCAATCTGCACTTGAGATTTCAGCAAAAGCTGTTTGGTAAGTACAGATAAAGGACAAAGACAGAGTGATCCTTTCTGGGTCTTTGTAACCACCTCTGAGTGGTGATTAAAAATGTTATAGTGCTTAAAGTGCCTTTGTAAGGAAGATGAGATGTGTGAGAGCTGCTGCACCGCATTCTACTGCCCATCCTGATTCAGAAGCAACTTGGTCCAGTATGTAACTGAAAATGCTTTGATGTGTGAGAAGGATGCAAGAGGGGTTTGGGGATTTTTTTTTTTACCAATATAATGCCAGACAAATAGCATTCCTTCTCATCGTAGCCATTCTGGACAATAGGAAGAATTTTTGGTTCGAGCATTTACAGCACTGCTTTTGCAGCCATATCATGTAATTTGTTTCCTGCAGGAATAAGGGCAGGGGTTTGCTAGCCCTGGTTTTTCTTGGCAGCCATGGCTGCAGCAAAAGTGCACCACAACTATGTCTATTGGTCTTGGTTGGAGGGAAGTCAAGCAGTGGCATAGTTGCTGCTGTGTGGGAGCGTTGCCTAGCTGGAACTGAGCTATCAGGGAATAAAGCTTGGAGAGCTGCCCATTAAAGAGCGTTTTCCTCCTGCTGACTGCAGATAGCACTGGCAAGGAGAAGCAGGGCATGAGCAGGGGGCTGGCAAAGGGTGCTGACTCACACAGCCTTATTCTGAAAACATAGCCCTTGTCCTCTCCCAGAAATCCATCCTCTGGTGGTGAAGCAGGAATCATCACTGTGGGATGCTCACCAGAGCCCCTGTTGGGTCACAGAGCCTAGGATTTAGTGGAAGTTGTGGCCAGGGAAAAGCACTGGAAGATGGCCCATCAAGTATTTTTTTCAGTCTCAACCTCAGAAAGCAATGTTGAAACAAGAGTCCTAGTTTTCATCTTTTCCTGCCAGGATTCACGTGTTATAACAGAATATGAGCACGTATTTACATGGTATTAGCAGATATTGACTTGATATCAACAGAATATCCAGATCATGGTATACTCCTGGCAAAAACACTGATTCAGCTAGATGTTGTATTAATACACTTGGTAAGCTGACTGGTTTGTAGCTTTCATACAGTTGGCCTTCATTTTAAACTCAGATTTCCTTAGGTCCTGTTTTACCTGGCAGTGGCACGCTGCTCAGCAACCTCCTGACCCTGTCAGTGGGAAATTCTGCAAGCAGCAAAATACTATTTTCTTTCCTAGTCTAGTCAGTTCAGAACTATGGAGTGCTCTGCTTCCAAGGTCATCCATCTGGATTGCAATTTCCTTGTCTTCATGATAGGAAGGAATGGTGAAACACACACACGAGAACAGGGTCTAAAATTCAGAAAGGGCTACTTCACAAAATGTGAGATTGAGGACTTTATAGTAGTTCTTGTGAAATGTGAGTTTATTCTGGGGCTTGCTTGGGTGAGAGGGGTTAGGATGACTTCCTTGAGCGAGGGAGGAGGAGAAACACCTGTCGCAGTATTCATCCACATCACCTCCAGGACCACTGCACAGAATACATTTTTAAAATTGTTGCCATATGTGGAATAAAATTCGTTTTCCCACTCCAGATGGTTGAATAGTGCTCGACACAAGGTTCCAGATACTGGTCAGTGCCACACCCTTGTATACCTAGCTCATGTTCCCTTGCGGTTTTGGCTATCTCGGCTGACTACATAGCACTGGATAAATTTCAGTAATTTATTTTGAAAAACATTTTTCATATGGTATGTTTCACTTCACCAAGTGCAATAAAATCATCCATCATTTTTTCTTCTGTGTACAATGTCACAGGAATGCTCTCCTGCCTAGCTAAATGGTTGCATTTGCATAACTGCTGTTTGTAAATGAGGTCTCTTGAGATTTTAATAACAAGAATATGGTCTAAAAGTAGGTATCATTACATTTTTTCAGTAAAACCATATTTTGGTTTTTAATTTTATTAATTAAACCAGATGGATTAATTTTTTTTAATAATTGGCACTGAGGTTAAAGTCCTTTTTTTGGTATTTCTTTTTTGACTTTCTTAAATTCAAAATGTATATAAACAACACTATGCAGCTCTATCACATCCCAGAGGTGCAATTGAATTGCTATTAAACTAATTGACTAAGCCTGAAAATCAGGCTTTTAGGCAAAATCTTTATTTTCACTGAAACTAATAAAAAAATTCAAGAATTTAAGTGTTATTTAAGACTTTTGTATCATTCTTGCTTTAGGAATGATGTATTGACAATGAAAAACATATTATATTAGGTTATAAAATATAATGGAAATTAATGATTCAAGAAACGTAAAGTAATTAGTATAATCTTTCAAAAGTTTGTAAATAAGTACTGCTTTCCACTGGATTTTCTTTGTTAGAACTTGGTTACTTCCACAATGTTTTATTTTAACTGGAAGAGTAAAATGCAACATTTCTCGGGGGAAATAAAGCATTTTCTGAAACATTTATTTTCATTTATACAGCAACTTACTTATGCCTTATGATGTGGAAGAAAGGATTTATAATGCAAGTTAGAAGGATGGTTACTTAGAAAGACCACCACCCTTTTTCACACAAGGCTATGTAATTTTCTCTATATGATTGTAGAAAATTATTTCAGTCCGCTGAAAGTTTCCATTCTCCTCACTGAAGAAAGGAATCAAAGTGGTTTTCAGGGCACACATTTACTACTGCATTTATCTGTGCTGGAGACAGGAGTCTTTGGTTAGCTAGTCACCTCTACTAGCAATATTACAGAGTTTTATTTGTCCCCTCAGACGTGGAAGTCCACTGTGGTGTGCAAGGCTTCATGGATTTGACACTGAGTCACTTAGGTGTGTTAATTGATTAAAGGTTAATCTCCACAAAAACTGAGAGCTAGAGGAACATGGACGGGCAGAACCACCACAGAAATATTACCCTGAACAAGAGATTTATTCAGTGATGCCAAATGGAGTTTACCAACAACAGATAGGAGTAACTATGTCTGAAAGAGAAGTCAGTTCGTGAAGGAAGGTCACCAACAGTACAACTACCAGCGGCCTTCTGTTTGCCCACGTAAAACTAGCAAGTGAATGTTAATTTCAAAGGATGTTTTGAATCACTTTGCATGAAAGACCAGTAGTTCTGCAAATTTGCAAAATTTGCAGCAGAGGGTTGCATAAAACCAACCTGACAAAAAGAATCTGTTCAGTAAGACAATACTTTAACATAATTATCAATGCAGTTTTTGGGACACAACCAATCTCCCTCATGCCTCAGCAGATGAAATTAAACCACCATCTTTAAGTATCTGTTAGACTCCAGTTGTATTAACAATCATAAGACAGTGCTGACGTGCTTTTCACATGTGAAGGAAAACTATTTAGATGTTTTGAACCAAAGTGAGGTGTATAAACCTGACTTACTGTGCCCTACACAGCTAAATACTATCGTTTTGCACAGGCTTGTATCAGGAAACTAATGACCGCAAACCTAGTCTGTATGATGAGAAACTGCTGGAATAAAAGTAGACATATCATGGAGAGGAGTTATTTTCTGGATCCATAATCTTGAATTAATTAAAAAATGGGATAATTTTTAATTGAAAAAATATTAAAAAAAAAAAATGAGAAGCAGAAAACATTAACCAAATCACTGAAGGCTGATTGTTATACAAGGCTTTTAAAAAAAAAATAAGCTAAAGACTTTCTTCTTCCATTACGGTTCATCCCCTTGAAAGACAGAGATGATGCAACTATGGTATATGTTTTATATATTATTTAAGAAAAAAAGACTGCAATTTATCTCATGTTCTGCTACAAGATTAAGGCCATGGTTTAATACATTTATTAATTTTGTATAATACTCTCATGTATATCATTTTCCAATCAAAATTGCTAGTATAGCAAATATAGAATACAGAGAATATACTGTAGAAAAGCCCATTTCACAAAATACATTTTTTTTAACAAAAAATTCTGCAGAAATACAGTTACAATAAAAATACCTACCGATATTGTTAGACATTGTTTCAACATCATTTTAGTCCAGGCAAATCTTGAAGTACTGAACTATCTTTAGTGTAAGAAAAGGAAATTTTTCATTTTCCAGGGCATGAAGAAGATGCATCAGGTAGTGTGAAGAGCTGGTTAGATTAGGACAAAAGGAAAATGAGTCATGTCAGGAGAGGATGTCTTCTGTGTTTACATTCTTGTCTCACAGTGACTTGGCTGAGGAACAAGGGCATGTCAGTCTGGGAAAGGGAAATGTAACGTGTTTGGTTGCGGCATACACATCTTTCAGTGGTAGCAATCCCTGGGAGCTTCCTTCGCTGAGGAACCCCCTGAGCAACCACTCTGCCCTGTCCTGGGAACGGCCCCCGCTGCCAGGAGTGACCGGTGGTCAGAACACGTTGGTTCTGGATCACTGGAAATCACACTGAAGGTCTTTCTGGAAAGAAGCATAGGTAGCCACACTTTCACTGTCTCTACAGACTCTGTGGATGATTAGGCCTCGAGCTCACAATGCAAGACTGTTCTTTACGCCTTGAAATCCCGAAGTGAGAATGTTGCATTAGGTACAACACATGCCTAGCTGTCCATTTGAGTGTGGTGTACAGATAGGGACGGGGTACAGCCAACACACACAGCAAATCGGCAAGAACAAGATCTGGCAGTGTCGTCTTCTGGTACCTTTTTTTTAGACTCAGGGTTGACATTGTAACCCCTGTGTCCTTATAGCCAGGACCCTAAATGCCAAAAAAAAAGGGACTGGAGTTTAAAAAAATAAAGACATTTTTGAAAAAATTGGAGAGCTCTGCTTAAAATCTCAGCTCCCCAGGAGTCCCCAAATTAGACTATCACTAAAGTCAAGGCTAGCTCATAGTCTTCTGTTTCATATTGACAAAGTTCCTTGTTTTTACTGTGTACTGGAGGAGACTAACAGGCCTTCTAAGCTTTCACTGAAGATAGGAATTGCAGACAAAGCTAGATATCCTTACACAAGGATTAAAAATAAAGTTTTTGTCCTAAAATCAGTGATGCAAGGCTGAAAGTTTAGTATGGCTTGCAAACAAATGGCAAGTCCTGGGGATTTCAAAATGTATTTTTAGAAGAAACATATGCTAATCAAGATATGCCCCATATATAATTGAGACAGCGTGATTCACAAGGGAACTTCATTAGCCCCAGAGCTGAGTAGTGTTACAACTCCTGGGAGATTCAATAAAATAGGGGATGTTTTTTTAAAAAAAATTTGCATTCTCCTAGTTAATACCCATGGGCTTCCAAGAATTTTTTTGGTTCTGTTCCATTCCATTACTACTTTGCTGTCACACAGAAGATAGATTTCCATCTAGGAAAAGAGCAGCAGTACTCTCCATTCTGCCTAGAACGGACAGGCAGATCATTAATGCTATACAACAGCAGACTGAGTATGTCCCGTCTTCAGCAAAACAGGCAAGCAACTCACCATCCAAAGGAGATTAGACAGGTAGGGTCATAAAATGCATCTAAACCACAAACGCAGCAGATTTACTGGAATAAGATTAGCCATTAGTTTGTAGGTAATTTGAAATATCATGCCTCCATAAAATAACGCTTGCCATCTCTGAACAATGACAAATAGCAGGAAAAAAAAGTGAAAATGTAGAATATTAAGATTCATTTTGTTCGAAGTCCATTTTCAAAAGAGTACTGATTGATAACTTATGTAATGCAACAGCTATTGTATTCTTGTTGACACATGAAAACAGTTATGACTGACATTTTTAAATACAATTTTTGCTTTTTTTTTCCTATATAAGAGGGTATTTTTAGAGAACAGAAATGCAATAGAAGGGAAAAACAGCCAGAAAAATTTTAGCATTGTACCAGACTTTGTACAGCCTGTGAGTTTGGTCTTGAACAGAGAAGCCAAGGGCCAAAAGGGCTGCTGTCAGCTCATGGGCTTCATTTAAATCCTAAATCAGACTCTGTAACAGCAACAAATTCTGAGATACCAGAGCAAATTCACTCCTGGCAAAGTTTCAGAGAACAGCCTCCAGGCACCAGTGATGATTCATTCCTGCACCTGAACTGTGCGTAAGGACACATGAAAGCTATTCAGGAATGGCTGGGAGTAGGACGAAGTTGCTTTGTCTTCACTCTCAGGTCTGAAGTCAAACTGACTGATTGTCCATAATCCATTTACCTTCCAGAGCTCACTAAAGCCAAGCTGGAGAATATTTACAACTCATACCTTTCTCTAGCGCACCTCTGTGCCGTAGCAGAGAGGATTTGATCTGAAGGCTGTTGGGGTGAGAGTCCGGTGGAGCAGGTCCCCGGCTGCTTGCTGGGCTTTGGCCAGAATC
>NW_009606439.1:12727-20276 GCF_000690535.1 Cariama cristata | reverse complement strand
CAGGAATGCTGCAGCTGAAGGCAGTTGGCTTCTGCCAGTAAAAAATTACCGTGTGTCCATGGACCATTACTCTCATTAATCTGAGTCTCCTTAGTACTAACTGAAGAATTCCTCTATTCTTAGAAAGTAAGGTACATTTTCTGTGTGTCTCTGAAGAATTCCTCTATTCTTAGACAGTAAGGTAGCTTCTCTGTGTGTCTATTAGGGAATTTGAAAGGTCTTTCCCTTTAAAATAATTAGTAAGACCTAGCTGAAGTTTTCGAAGTTTCCACATGGTTGCTTCTTCAAATGTATGTGGGCATTTTCCTATGAAAATAGTTGCAACTGGAATCCAAGCTGTAACCTATTTGCTCATGTTAGGCACTTTTTCTGTGGTTGTTCTCCAGATGCTCTGTGATTTGTATCTTTCAATTTAAATCCAGTTTAGATTGTAACTTGAATTGTAAAGATTGACAGCCAAGCTCCTTATTTTTTTTCTTTTTTTTTTTTTTGGCAATCAAAAGTTTCAGAATAAAACTTCTCTAGTTCATTTTGCTTACTGAGTGTAGAAAATGATAGTTTATGCTGTTCACCTGAGAGTTATGTTACGGTGTTACACATACGTTTTCTCATTCAGTGACTCCAACCAATTTGTCACTAAGATTTATATTGACTAGTATTCCCTTTCACCAGGCTTTGACATGTCTAGTTCCTACTAGGTTTCATCTTCAACTGTGTTGTCAGCTCCTCTGCGCCATTTCTTAGTGGTGTGGACTTCAGAAGTGTTTCAGTAGTAGCTATTAAAAATAAATATTACATGTTAGACCCAAAACTAAATGGACTTTGCAACAGTAAAATGTTACAAATGCACTAAATGTTCTCTACCCTTTAACCTGGTTATTTCACTTGGAGATATTTTTGATACAGCACATTACTAATAAAATATCTCTTGAAAGTATTTTTCATTACATTTTCCCATTCAAATATCATTTTAGGTTACATAGATAACAAAGGAGAATGACAAAATCATTCCACTTGCACACTTACTAAAAAAAGTAGCACCAAGAAAGGATGCTTTCTATTTCATATTGCATTGAAACTTGAAAAAGAACTTGTAAGGAGAACAATAAAACTTGTTGGTAAAATGCAACCACATTGCAATGTGTTAGAACTTTATGGTTTGGAGAACCTTACCCAAGACTTTGGCTGTATAAAAGAGTTAGGGTTTGTAATAGGAAATTATCTTAAAACCCAAATACTTCTCAAAATGAAATTAATAAACACAAAGTAGTCCACAGAGTATAACTTCTAACTATTCGTGTTAGAAGAGATTGAAATAATTGTAAAACAGGGCAGAAATCATTAACTTTGTTGATTTCTTTTTCTTAAACGTTACATTTTTCTAACAGTACTATTGCTGTGTGATTGAATATTTGTTTGGAAGATTTTGGATTATAATACCATTGAAAAGTTAGCCCCATGAGCTGCAGATAACAGCAACTGCTGCTCTGTTTACTTGTACATTGAAATAAAGGATGGAGTTTCCTGTTGTAGATTACGTAAAATCCAGCCATTGTTAATCAGAAGCAACTTCTTTCCCTGGTATTTCAGTCAAGATCTGATCAAAACATTTCAGACAGTCACACAGTTTTCCTGACAGTCATTTTGGGTAGATTTCCCCAGAGGTTCCTGGGAATGATAGTCTTCAAGGAGTAGTGTCTGCAGAGGCTGCAGAGCTCTGTGCTCACTCAGAACCTCGCAGCTCCCTGGCTCTGTGCATCTTCCCCAACTCCCGTCAGCTTATAGCTCATACGGGCGGAAAGCCAGAGAGCACCAAGGTGCCTGCACCTGGGCCACTCTGTTCTGTGAAAATGGCCACATACGCCAGCTCCTCATCCAATAAATAAATAAAAAAATAAAAAATTTATATGCTATATTTATCCTACTTTTTCTTGAAGATTAAGTATTGAGTGTTTTTCTCCATATTTGTAGAGACAACTAGCATCTTGCAACCCAGCACTACGAAACTGCCTGTGCTACTTCTCACTCTTTTATACATATCACAGGAAGGGCGAAACACTGCCAGAGTGGTCTGAGTACAATCTACTGACTTTCCAGGAATTCTTCCATTTAACACAGCTGAAAACACAGTTCTAAAAAAGGATTTTTTTCTTTCTGTTTTAGTTACTGTAGTTAGAACTTAAATTTGTGATAGTTTTTGTTAATACTTTAGGGTGCCACAAAACTTCTGGACTCTCAAATAAGAAATACTGTACACAAACAGAATAATTATTCATATAAAACCCTACTGTTAAACAATATTTAACATCACTTAAACCTTACTGTTAATTAATGAACTGTAAGGGGAATTTTAAGATATATATCAAGAAAAATAACTGTTAGACAGTGGATTCATTTGGCCAATGATTGAAACAGCTACTAAACCACTTAAATGCATACCGTCATTTTCAGTTTTATTTTAAATAATTTAGCTAGAATCCATTTCATCAGGAAGTCTATTTTCATCTTGTTATAGATTTCTTTCTATTTCAGCTTTTTCTTCATTTTTGCAGTTCTCTCTTTTCTGTTAGTATATTTATATTTGTGACATTCTTATTTAATACATTTCTCTCCCTTTCAACTCTTTCAACTTCAGACATTGCACTGTAACAGCAGAATATAACACTCAGGACTGGTGAAATGCTATTTATATTGACATGTAATAAATAACTTGATTTAAACTAGTCGAGCTTTATTGCTAACTTTTTTTTAATTAAAGAAGAGACTCAGAAGTTTTTATTTTTTTTATGACGTGTCAATGACTGACTTATAGCACGTTTTAAAAAATCAGACCTACCAGGTAAATAAACTGAATAAAGGCTACAGTAGACAGCAGTACAAGAGCTCCAAAGAACTCATCTGAGGACAGAATACATCTGTAAACTCTTCACCTTTTCTTACAGAAGAATTTTAAACTTGCTTCTTTTTTTCCTTGCCTTTGTTTTCTGCCCATGGTATATTTTCAAGGCTTACAATGTTTTTGGTTTTGTCATACATTTATTTTTCAGTTTCTATTCCATTTTATTCCTGAGAGAGAGCTAAGATTAAACAAGGTCCAAAACCAATTTTGTGTTCCTCTTTATATGGTACCTTTTCAAAGTTATTTCATTAAAGTGGCTTCCCAATTTACAAATTTGAAGTTAAAAATTATTTTAAAGCTCAGACAACTGATGGAAATAGTTTGGGGTTTGGTTTTTGTCGGTTTTTTCTTATGGTGTTTTTTTTTTTTCCCACTAGAAAGCATTTCTAATAAGGAAAATGCTCAAACACATATTAAAATCTAAATGTGTATCATCTCATATAGAAAAAAGCAAAATTATGCAGATACTTCTGTTTTTACTAGAGTGACAATACTTTAATGTTTTCAGCACTAATCTTTGCATGCACCAGTGCTATCCTACTAAAACTAGGAGCTTCCAAAGGACATGATCTCTCTCAGCATGCTTCTCCTAGGTCTGTCTGACAAGTCTGCCTGTACCTTATTATACATAGATGGCTATCAATTAGAAAACTGCTTGGAAATGTGGGAGATCTGTCTTACAATCCTATAGGTCTCACCTCTTAGACGTACTTGCACATGTATTGAAACTGAAGACAGTTGGTTTTGTAAACACCTAGTAGTTAGCCTAAACAGTATGTCAGGATCTAACTCCCATCTGTTTAAGTCCCTAAATATCATTCAGGATCCGGGCTACAAATGCTTCAAAATTTTTTTCTTTCAGTCCCGTCTTAAGAGTCTCAGTTGAGTGACTTTACTGTGAGATCAAGTTTCCCGTCCTTGCAAGCAATAAATACTCTGTAATTTTAATAGACTTTACTGGGTATAGTAATTTTCTAGAGGGCTTATATTCATTTCTACCTTTTAAAAATTATAGTATTAACAATAGTCTTTGAGTTATCTATATGTGCCATGCTGGGCCTGCTTTTGCTTCTGGAGAAGTGAATTTCAGAACTCTGGTTGGCTTTGTTAGATGCTGGAGCAGTCCTATAGTAATATTTATGTATAACAGGCCAAAAGGAAAATGCCTCTGCAGTATCTATGACAGATCATGTATTCTCTGCCTAATAGCAGTGCAATAAATGTCCTGCAAATTAGCAGGACACTAGCATGTGAGATACATTCCTATATGTTTGCATGCATTTATACTACTGTGTTTTGATGTTAGTGATGTTTCCTCATTGTTGTGTTGTATAATCGTATAATATTGTATAATATGATATAATTAAGGATGTTGCCTTTACAATTGCCATGATAATTAATTGTTCAGCTTTATCTGTTACTTGGACAGGCTTTCCATAAAAGGTATAAGAAACATTTATGTTTCCCCTATAAGCTACACAGCAGTAACAGCAGTATCTGTTTCCATTGTGAATCACTTAATCAGAAGGCAATGTTAGCCCTGCAACATAAAAACGTAAGAAAGGCAGGCCTTTTCCTATGTAGGAAAAGATACGTGCAGACTTATGGCAATACAAGAAGATCATGATGGCTGGGAAAAAGCTTCAGGGCAAAAGAAATGGGTGGAGAGAGAAGGGAGGATCAGCTTATAGAAATGAACTGGCATGGCTCTAGGGTTTTGTTGAACCATTTCATTTAATTCTATCATAGAAGCAAATGATGACTGAAAAATCTTCCAAAAAAGCTACTGCTGTCTAAACAGTGGTAGCACTGTTGGGAGCTACGTTGAAAGCGAGCACTTTTGAATTTTAATAGGGTATTTCCAAAGAGGAGAATAACAGCCCTGTACATTGTATAACTTTGGACCAGACACCTTATGAAAGGAGCTACTACATAGCTAGGAAAATAATCTGAAGCCTATTACAGAACAATAGAGCAACTGTTTGTGGCAATATGAAAGTACTGCCAATGAAAAACAGAACAGAGAAACCAGTTCCTTAAAAAAGCAACAGGGAAATTTACATGTATTAAAAAATTATGTGCAAATGTTAGAAATCAGCTGGTCAGTTTATAGAAGGTAGGTAGTAATTCATTTTGTATGCTGATACCTGAGAAACTGGAACAAGAAAATCAATTAACAGTTTGTCTAATATAATTAGGTCAAGTTAACCTGGAAACAATTTCATTTGGCAGAAAGAAATGAACGAATATTGTATTGAGAGAGCTCTGGAGAGAATTGTGTTCTAATTAATGAGAAACTGAGACACTACAACAAGCAGCAAAGCTTTTGGACCCAGTTCTGATTTTAATTACACCAATATGAATAAGACTAATCTTGCTAATGAGTTTTCCAGTGCAAAAGTCAGATCACAAACAAGTCACTCAAACTTCAAGACCTACCTGGAAGACGTCAGCAGTGAGCAGTAAAGAAAATTACTTACTGTTATAAATTATGATACTCACAAGATTCACTATGGAATTTGGAATAAAAAAGAAAAGTAGTTTGTTATTCCCAAAGGGCATAAAAGGAACTGAATTTCCTATCAGGGAAAAAAAAAAAAAAAGAAGTTGTTAGACACTATTTACACTGTTTCCATGCCCACATAATTTATTTCTTATTATGACCTTGATTATGACATGTTAACTCACATACATCAAAAAATGACATCTGAGGTAAACGTGATACAAGCAAAATGAAGAGGTGTTTTGTTTTGTTTTGTTTTAAATTGGAAAGTTCAAAACCACCCTAAAGCGATGTGGCTCACAGGATGATTTTCTGGGTAATACAGCACAAACTCCATAGATAGCACAGCTGGAGATCTCAACACTGTATTAAAAAAGGGGAAATTTTGACTGTTATTGTCCATGGCCTCTGAGTTACAGTTTGGGAAATAGGATGTGTACAGAGGGCTGCATGGGTTGAGGGGTTTCTCCTCAAAAGTAGACTCTGTATTCACATAGTCCATGAGACCCACATAGCCCTGCCTTCATTTTTTTGAACTCTGAACAGCCTGTGTGTCACAATCTTACAATACGTTGCCACTGCCTTTTTTTCCCTAGCCTCATCAATTATTTTATTCACATTTGTTTTTTCTGTGAGGTCTTGTATCCTGGCCATATTGCCAAAGGCTACTAGGCTGTAACCTGTCCTATATGAGAATTTCAAAAGCATTGTACTGCATAGGAAAAGCATGAAAGAGTCCTTCATGTTCTTTGGAATAACAAATGAAAACAAAGACAAAAGATCATGTTCCTCTCTCCCATGCTACTTTGAACACGTGCTCAAAATGCTTACAAACTGAAATCTGCTACCCAATACAGCCACAACAAAGAACAGTACTTTTTAAAGTGTAGTGGAAAGCCATTTAGAGTGTTTTATGCAGAAACAGCAGTTTATCAATTCTCTTCATTCTTCATGGGTTTGGAAGTCCAGCATATCTGACCACTTTATTCAATTAGAAACTTCAAAGAGGAATTTCACAGATTTCATTGGACACTTTCATAAAACGGAAGTGAAAGTAGTAAATGCAAATAATATATTCATGTTCATAGTAACCTGAGGTGCATTCTCATTTTTAATTGCTGTCCAATCCACAAAAGCACTTTAAACATGCACTTACTTGCTTACTGTATTACAAAGTTTTAACATTAATGGTCCCATTGGGACTTTTACCATTGACTTCAAAGGGAACCAGATTAGGATTTAAACAGATTTGGCTAGTAGCACTGCTTATTATTAAAAACCTTCTTTTATGTTGCATAAAACTTTGCCAGACTTCAACCATTTAGGCTAAAATTCCATATACTTCATAGCTGCCTCAGGCTGAATTCTTCCGGAAAACTCCAAACTAAACAATTCAGCCCTTCAAGAGCTGTGACTGACTAGGCAAGAGGACTGGGACAGGGAACCCAGGGAACACGAGCGGGACTGGGAATATCTGGAAGAGGAAACTTGGACGGCAGTGGACAAAGTAATCTAGGACTACAAGGAAAAGCTAATAGAGAGGATCAAGAAATACAAGTCGAAGAAGGACAAGCCTCTGGAGCTGTGAATGAAATATTACAGTCAGGACAATATGACTGGTACAAGAAGTCATGAGCGGGAAAGATGCAGAACTGGCAGGCAGGCACTAGGTTGGAGAAGCTGGAACATGAGGATGGGCTGTAATGCTGGAACAGCCTATGCTGTTGCAGTATCACCTTCTCTGGAGCCTGGAGCAGAGCCCTGAGCTCCATAGTCTCATTGCTCATTCCTCCTGTGGGCAAATAGCCATGAAAGCTACTAGCAAAATTGCTCATTCTCCTCTATTGGCTTGTCCTTGCAGGGGTTAAAAATTTGTTAATTATTCCTTTGACTTCATTACCTTTGATAAGCTTAAATCCTATTTTTCATTCCATTGGCTTAAATAAGGAATATAAATATTTCAACTTCAATGACCTATACAGGTGTCAATATGAAACCACATCACATAACTTCATTTTTCCCCATTTCTTCTTCAAAAACTTTTCATCTGTCTCCTGACTTCCCTGCTCAAAGAGCATTATTTCACCTGTGAAATATCAGATTTGGGGTCAGATCTGGGAAATTGTCCCCTTGTGACCGTACAATTC
>NW_009606439.1:11355-12703 GCF_000690535.1 Cariama cristata | reverse complement strand
TAACCTTTTTCTGATGAGGAATAGGAATTACATATTAAGGAGTGAACAACAATAAAACAAACAAAAAAGGCTGTTTGTGAACCAAACAGGAAACATCAGGAAAAGAATTTTGGATTGTAACCCAGATTATTCCTAGTACTTCCTACATGACTGTGAAGAAAAGTGTGTGTCTGATTTATTTCCTTCCAACTTGCATGTTATTTTCCCTATCATAGAGTGAGAGGATCACGTCAACTCCTCAGGAAGATACGAGGTTACTCCTTAGATCATGGACAAGGAGGAAAGTTTCCCAGAGACTGCAAAGAGCAGAACAAGAAAGGGGAACAGCAGCAAGAAACCGGGAGCACAAACTCCCGTGAAGATCACGGAATGGACAGACATGTCTCTAAGACAATGGAAAGAGAAAATACCTAGGGACCAGCAGGGATTGTGTCATTTGTTGCATGATTGACAGACAGCAAGCCAGGACCTGTCTTCAGGGACACAGCAGACAAAGCAAGTGTAACTTTTTTATTTCTATTTTATTTTAAAAAAACCCCAAAACATTGTAATATCTAATCCTAAAATAACTAGAGATTTGATGGTGTTGCTTTGAATTTTTAATTTGATTAGATTTTTTTTTTCTTTTTGCTTTAAAAAACTTGGGGAGTTCACCTTAAGCAAAAGGTCTAAGCATCTGGCTGAAAGATCAGCAAATCTGGGGTTCTGACATGATGGTGAAATGGACATTTCAAGGAGAAATACTGATTTTGCATTCCTTGACTCCTAAACAGACAGAGATTCCATAGGAAGAAGACTGATGGGTCTACTTTCCCCCTGACAAACAGTACCATCCTACGTAGTCCCTAGTCCCTGTGCTATGCGTCACGTGTTGCCGCAGTGCTGTAGTTGCCCTGCTCTTCTCCCCCTCCAGTTAGACCACTTTTTCTACTCAGAACCCAATGAGGGGCATCTTGAAGACCCAATGAAATGTAAATTAAATCAGTGGAAGTCAGAACTTTGAACATGTACCTGTCACTGAGGGCTGTACGTTAATGCTATGAGTCAAGTTAAAGGCCTCTTGTTGAACACACAATGCTAATGGACATGTTTGACCTTAAGCTCCTTCTGCTTCAGCTTCCCCTCTTCCGAGAGTGGTTTATAACAAGAAATTTGTAAGTCTCCAAGAATCTTTTGTGTCTTTGATTCCATGGTTGCTTCCCACAATGAAATCCAGAAGGGAATTAATAAGTCTTAATGTCTGAATAGTCTGCAATGCATAGAGCAGAAGGCCACACAGGGAAGAGGAGAGAACAATACCTGAAACAATGGTCCATTATGTGATAAGAACTTTTCAAGCACTGCATAA
>NW_009606439.1:6182-11324 GCF_000690535.1 Cariama cristata | reverse complement strand
CTGCTGAAAAACAGCATATATTAATGTGATTGGTGCCTGTGTATTATAATGCATGAAGTCAAAGGAAGTGAATTTGTTTTGTGAAAGGAAACTAACCCTGACATTTGAGTCCTTAATATTGCAGTTAAATTATATATTTTTAAAGTAGTTTTCTTGGATAATATATTTTAAAATAAAAGCTATGCCCCTGTAATCTACATGCAGAAATAACACAATATGAAATAGATAGGAAGCTATTTAAATACCCCAAATGTTAATGACTGAAGAACTATTTCCATCATACAAAGCGAAATGCCACTTTGAAAGTTACAAATCTTTTTCCATATACAGTACTGCATATTGACAGAGCGAAAAGGCAACAATGTATTTATTTTGGTTTTCATACAAATGTTATAAATTATCATTTAACATAAGTTTGTTGCTAAAATTGCACAAAATAGTTTTACTTTAAAAAAAGAGAAACTTTTATGTTTGAAATCCTGGGTTTCTTTATAGACAACTACTTATTATTTTATATAATTCCATAAATCCTCCCAAAGTTATTGTTGCTCTATTTGCCATTAACTGTATCTCTGAATTAAAAGGAAAAACCTTCCAGAAAGAAGGTAGAGTTAAAAACCTCTGGTCCTGGCAATAACTATTATTGTGGATCTTTTCATTCACCTAGACTGGAAATGGTAGAAAATAATGGACAGAGGACTATTTTAGGACTCAGTGATCTTACTAAAAATCCCAACTCTACAACTGACTGACCAGCTAAGTGATCTTGGTCAACTCCATTTTCTTCTTCTGCCTTTCTTTACCTTGGAAACAGTAATACTAACATATTTCATAAGGTGTTGTAAGATCTCAAGATGAAAAGCATTAGAAAAGCTGTGCTTTCCTAAAAGAGGTTACTGAAATGGTCAAATGTAATTAAATTGCTGCTGCCTTTTATATTAAAATTCAGGCATCCTCATTTTTACCTTTTTTACCTCATTCCCCCTCCCCACTGTACACCTACACATAATTTTTGCATGTCTAAAAACATGGTTATGAATCCATCCCCATGCTCCTGTAAGTCAAATGGCCTCCCCAGTGTCTATCTATGAAAGACCTCAACCTTCTTAACAGGCAGTTGAACAACACGGCTTTTCTGTTCAACTAGTATATGAGAAGGAAAGTTTTCAGAACATATCCCCTAGAGTCACTGCTTAATAGACCCAAGTCACGGTCACAATTGGCAATGACTCTAACACTAGTAGCTTTGTTTTTTGCTTCTGCTTTGAAAATGTTTCAAGGCATGATCCTATGGCGATAACAAAAGCCATGGAGGTTCTATCATATTCGGTAGCAACGGCAGACCCTATGTCATTTGTTGCCACAGCAGGAAACTCCTAACCATGCCTCAGATGATGCATCATAAGGTAGAAAATTCAAAGCGAATCCTACATGCTTCTTCTAACTCATACACACAGCATGTCCTTTGCAGTGTGAAACTAAGCAGTTTTACAAACATATCGAAGAGGCTGTGGCATAACTTCTACGCACTTGGCAAAAGCCCTGCCATTGTTTTTGGAAACTGATTGTTGGTAAACATTGAAAATTTTTGTGCAATAGTGCCTTTGGCATGAGGAAGCACTGATCTGCTGTAAAGTTGAGGGTTGTTTTATTTCATACTTAATTGATACTCAATGTACAGCTTTCCTGGGGCCCATGACCAGCCATGGTGCAGGTACTAGACTCCATGCATGGAGAAATGCCAGCTTGAGATCTGGAAGGAAACTAGACAAGAGAGTGATTCTTCTTCCTCTGAATCAGGGGCACTGGCAGCCACATTACACAGAAGTCTCACTCACAGTTTCACAGCCTCTTGTGAGCTGAGGGAGCCCATTTTTAAAGAAATAAATCTGTGGGAAGCATATTTATTCTCCATTCTTCTCCCACATCCTAGTGCTAGCAGGAGAGTATGGAGGGAATTTTACTACTGGTGCATCTTCCCTCATCTCTCCTTCTGAGTTGTTCTTTGCAGTTCAAAATCCACTCTCAACCAAAAAGTCCAACAAAGGCCTGCTCTTCTGGATGTCTGATTGATAACTGAACCAGATTTTGTAACATAAACCATTGCAGAATACCTTGCTATTAAACAATTTCCTTCTACAAGATGAGATCAGTATGTCTAAAGTGAGTAACAACTGAAGAGGTTAGGCAGACTTTAAACTAAGAGTGAGTATTTTTCAGTATCTTACCATTTTTACTTCTCTTCCTTGTGAAATGTTTTTTCTTAGAAATCTGCATTGCCATAACTAGTTTTGAATAGTTATTCTGAGATCAGTTTTCTCTCTAGCACTTCCTCCCTTTGATGTATTTATAAAATACCTTATGTTCCTTAATTCTTTTGCCTGGCAGCAATAGTTTGCTATGAATGACTTCACTGTCAATGTTCCTGCAAAATTTTACACTTCTAAGTCACATGCAAATTTTCTGACATTTATTAAAAAAACCCCCAACAGTCTATGCAAATATGAGGAACTCATTATTAAAAAAAAAATAAAGAAAAGAAAAAAGAAAAAAGTTACCAGAGTTTTCCATTTGTAGCAAAAGGTCCATAGCGTAGGCCTGTGAACAACACAATTTCATAAATTACTTGTTCTGGACTACTCGTGTCCTAAACTGGGAGAGCATTGCGTTGTATCCTGCACAAACATGATGCTTTCACACAGAATAATAGAGAAACTGCTTCTTGATGCTTGTAGCATCATATCGCATTCATCATGACTCTATTTGCTGTATCAGCCTTGAAATTACTTTAAGATGCAGCAAAATCTTTGCTGAAGATTCAGCCCTGCCTGTTTGAGAACTAAGTGTACCAAGTGTCCTGCCAGTTATGTGAAGTCAGATCACTATTTCCACCTTGACAACCCTTGAGCAATTCTTCCTTTTTTTCAATGCCTCACAGCTTTTGCAGGCCTCATAGTACAATTTCCAAGTAACGTCTAGGCTTTGGGAGTCTATCAAAGCAGCAATTCCAGTTCTTCTTTTGGTTTCTACTTGTCTGTTCCCAAGAATATTGTATCATTTGCCAAGTTAGGTGAGGAAAGGTGTATTTAACTTACGAGTGAGGAGAGTCATGCAACTCCATATGAAATAGCTATTCCTTTAAGGAATAAATTGAGCTTAAATTGCAGATGTTCTTATGCTTTCTCATGCAATTTGCTGCTCAGCATGGGTGTGTATATTCAGAGATCCACACAGTTCTGCAGGGAACCAGGCTGTTTTCAAATAACTTTATTTAATAAAAGACTTATTTGAAAAACTACTTTCCAGAGGCTGCAATCAAAAAAGCACCTTTGCACCAATAATCTATCAACTTTGTTATATAGTAAATTATCCAATTCCCATTACAGCAGACAGAGTGCAGCAATTAGATGATGTCTCATATAGGACCGTATGAATTTTATTGGCTGATGCCTTTGCTGAAACTAAAGCTGAAGAACGCACAGAAGCATTTCTATTTAGTGTGATCTCACACCTTAAATGAGATCCTTCATCTTACTTTTGTCAATCAGGGTAATTGTAATTATACAAAAAATTTCTTGTAATGAACTGCCATTGCATTGAATCCTTCATGTATTAGAACCTGAACAATACATGATGAATTATGGTTCAGTGCACAGGCATAAACACAAGTGGTAAATCAGGAAGTGTTCACTAAAACCTGCTGTCCCAATGAAGTTCTGCTGATAATTTAAAGATGGGTAGACTCTGCTAACACCTGTTTCCTGAGCTCAAGGAAGTGATACTTTGATGGAAAAGCTTTTGCTTTGTTTTGCTTCACTTTGTCTCTTTCACCTAAAGGCTTTTTGCTTTCAATACAGGTATGCTTTGCAAGCCATGAGTAAGGAATATCATGTAGGACAGAGTATTTTTGCTAGAAATATTGAAAGAGAGATTGATCCTTCTCAATCTGCTCCTTTTATTGACTAACTTGCATTGCCCATAATCCCATCAGGTATCTTAAAGTATGATTTTGGGGGTGTTCAAATTTCATGCTTTTGTGAAGGAAGGTTATCAAACACCCCAGGTTTCTCATCCTTTATCACTTTTTCAAATTTTCAACTATATCCAGCTATTAGGTCAGATATAGATTATCTATTAAAGTGTTCTGATCTGCCACTTTTCTTATCGGGGATCAGTTTTCAGATGCTATTCTTCTAAAACACACCTTAGATGCCTTTCCAGCCATGACCAGCTTGTGAAGTAGACATAGTTGGAAGGAAAGGGAGAAGAAGTGAAAGAACTTTTTTCCTTGTTTTCTAGGGTGGGGTCATCTGAAGGGTCCCTTGTGCATAAACCTCTGGAAACATTCTGAAAAAGATGAAAAACTCTTTTTCTCTTGCTGGCATAATGTTTCTTTTTTCCATGTGAGCTCAAGAGAGCAGATCAATAGTTTGTGATTTAAAAGGGTGTATGTCAATACCAAGCCCTATGACACTGTGTTCTCATGTTTTTGACATTTGTTCCAAGTACATGTAATGTACCTCTTATTCCTTAATCTTACAAACAACTTCTGAGAATTTACTAAGCTATGTAACTGGCAGTGCAAGCCTAACATAATTATAGCACTTCTGTTTGTGTGCTTCATGATTTACAGTGAATACACAAAGAAAAAACAATGCAGAAGTCATCTTTGCAGCTATAGTTTTATAGGAATACGTTAAAGCAACTTGATCATGATTACATGACAGAAAGTTTAAATAGCCTAAACCAGCTCAGATTTTAACCCTAATGAAATAGGACCAAGATTCATTTTTAGAATTTTACTTCATATACTTAAATGCAGCAGAACTGTCCCAAGCCTAAACTGAAATAGTGAATGGAAAATTAAGAATTAAAGTTGAAATAGTTCGGAAATTTACAATTAATCCTAAAAAAGATGTGGCATACAGCTAAAAGCTAAAGCAGATAGAATTAATACCTTTGGGCTATGGTATTTCCCTTCTTCTTTTGCACTGGTGAAGAAGAGAGTCTGAAATTGTTTTCTCTCTTTTATTTTATATGGCAAATTGTTTTCCCTTTGCATTCATCCATTGTCCCAAACTTCTTTTTACTTGTTGTCAGGCGTTGCACACAGAGTACTCCCACTCTGAGCCCTGTGTAACA
>NW_009606439.1:0-6151 GCF_000690535.1 Cariama cristata | reverse complement strand
CAGCAGGAGGAAGTAGGAAAGATTTACTGTGTGCCAGAACCTTGTCAGTCTAGTTCCTTAGGACCTTTCTACTTCTCTTCCTCCAGTAAAGTGCTCCATGATGTGAGACAGGATGGCAGAAACTAGATAGGAGGGAAGTCTTAGTGTTAGTAGGATGATAGATCCACGCCTAATTCTATTTATTCCCTGGCTCTGACAGAAACTTCACAACTTTGAGTGACTTAGTCATTCTGAGCCTAGTTTCTCACATGTAAGAAGACAGTATTTCTTTGTCTGCTTAGACAGTCATTGCAGAGGCAGGTAAATCTCTACATGGCTTGACATGAGAGATGTACACTTTGGAGGTATAGGTAATAATATTTCTTTCAACTGCCAGAAGAGAAAGTAGCAGAGAACTCGCAGTATGCTTTTTTTGTGTACAAAATTTTCAGTTAGGCTGTGACTACAAACAAGTCTGGGGACATAACAATTCCAGAACGAGCAGATTTCCATTCTGGAAACAATGGTGCTTTATTATACGGAAAACATTTTAGACCAGTGTTTCAGCTTTTTCCCTTCATCATTTTCTGTCAAGGTTTTGTTTCTGAGCAGCTGTAAATTTTAAAGGCAGATTTTAAGACCTAAGAATCATCTGGTTTGATCTTTTCCTAACACAGACCATAAAATTTCACCAATAATTCTTGTAGTGGAATATATCATCTTCTCCTAAAATATAAGTGAATACTGTCAAGCCCAATAACTTGTGGTTTACCAAAGCATAAAACATCCTGTCTCAATTTAAGGAATTCTGGAGATGATGAATTTCCTTCTTCCTTGGCAATGGGTGATTACTATCACTGCAGAACAGTTGCTTCTAATTTTCATTTTGAACCAGTAATATGGGGTTGCCATATGATATGGGTGGTTATGGCCTGAAAGTTTGTCACACCCACAACAAGGGAAAACATATTCTACTTTATACCTGAGCATATATCCTTGGTCTGCTGGCCTTTTATAACTATGTTTTAAGGGTTTTATGTTATGGTTGGCTACAGTTCAACCCTTACTTTATTTTTATCCTATGTCATGCTAAACCGCACTTAAATCCATTCCTCTCTCAGGTCTCACAAAAGCTGTCCCAGGCCACAGAAAAAAGAAGGTAGGAATTATCTGGTATGTCATGGAATGTAACAGACAGTGGATTGTGTGATGATGGTGCTTTTTACTCATATAAGATTATGTGTTAGGAGAAAAAGTATGGAAGCTCAATTAGGTTGTGAGACTCAGAATTATCTGCCTTGTGAGCCAAGCATCTGCCAAGCATAAACTTATCAGCTTCTGCATAAATCATACTGGGAGCTCAACTACCAGATGCAACTGGTCATATCTAAGCCCGCCTGACTGCATCGGGTACATGAGATCATCAAGTGGGAGAGTGTCAGCATGGTGAATGCCAGAAATACCAGTGGTGTAACAGGGAAACTTGAAATTGGAGGAAGACTCATACAAATGCATAAGTCATAACAAGTCCATTCCCAGTGTATTTCCATACTCTTTTGACTTTTAAAAACAAAGAACAAAACCCCAAACCTCTCCCACAATGAAATCCTACAGACAGTTTCCTCATACTCTTTATATGTTGGTGATTTCCCGTTCTCAGTGTCAATCTATACTGTAATCGGCAAAATCATGTATTTGCCTTATAAATACATTTTGAAAAGTGTTGATAAAAAGTCTATCTCAATAGCGTAGTAACTGCACTGACAAACTGAAACATCTAAAGCTGTGTGCATTGATTATGGGTCAAAATGCAATTTGGGGAGGGTCATAGTCTAAAAAGAAGGAAAAGCAAATGTTAATTAACAAAGTATAGATACAAACAAATGGTAAGATTATTACTTAGCAACATAAAAGATTAGATAATCCAGTATTGTATTAAAAAAAAAAAAAGTGGAAAATTAACTGGGAATCACAACAAACTGTTGTGCTTTTATGCAGAAATGAAATGTAAGGACATTAATCTACCTTTAGAAAACAGATGAGAGTATTCTTTCCTTGTTTTATTCCACTGAATTCACTTACAGCATAACATTGAACTACTGTATCACTCATTCAATATAAGAAGGAGTGTAACATAATTCTGAGGAAAATTATATTATTTTTATCTACAATGTAGAGGAGAGTGCAGTGATGGAATCAGCAATTTCTCAGGTGCTAGATGTCAGGATGCTATTTTGAGGGATGTTTTTCTTACATACTACTCTGAGGTTCTGTTGTGGTTCAATAAATTCAGATGTGAATAATTTTTTGAGGCAAATCTGTGATTTAAAACTACAGTTTTACCAACGCAAGAATTAAAAGACATTATCAAGACCTCTTAGCTATGAATTTAGCTTAAAGATCATAAAAATTTGTTGGTTTTGAACTATCTTCTAACTATCTTCTTGTGTTTGAGAAAAAATCACATGTGGATCATTTTTCAGGCAGTCTTCTGCAAAGCTAGAATAGGAAGTTTATTCCCCTCCCTTCTCCTAGTGAAAGCAGAGTCCCACATAATCACAAAATTCAAGAAATTAGCTTATCAGGAAATTACAGTTCATAAAGCATTCTCTTGCCATCTTCACCAAGATGCAGCTGTAGAACACTCATGTTACAGCAGATGCTGTAAGACGACTCTGCTTCCACTCCATAGTCATATACAAACAATTTCTCTTTCCTGAATCTCATGGAATTTTACAGCAATGAAATAGTTACACAAGCACAGGACTTGGCCTTTCTCTAGATGCCTATGTTGCATAGCTCAAATATTGACTTAACTACAAACACTCTCAGCCTGTAATTTTAGACATCAAAACCAAGTATATGAAATATGTCTTGGAAAAGAACACTGAAAGCAGCAATAGTATGCAAGTGACTAATCTGTACAGAAAGGAATAGTACATTTCTTTTCTGAAAACACTTGAGCTAAAAATTGTTTATATTGTTCTGCTTTTGCAAAAAAGAGAAATGAAAAACAGCTAAGGATCTGCTTGTTAATACAAAGTCCTTCTCAAAGAAAGGGAGGGTTCAAAATTACAGAACAAAATTGTTTGCATAGTAAAATAATCATCCAGATGACAAAAATAAGTAACCCTGAAAATGGTCAGTGTTAAGAGGAATACTATGCCTCTTGGGGTCATTATCTATAAAAGTTTCGTAACAATTATTTCAAACTCTCAGCTTTAAGCATACCAGAACTGTTTAGTGAACATTAGCTAATCCATGTATTGCTAATCTATTATTCTAGAATGTGTGACTGTGCAACACAGTCCTGGGTTTATGATTGACCTGGCCCTGTTTGACATGAAAATACCAGAAAAGAAATAGCAGTTCAGAATTTTTTTCGTATAACTCCTCTGCTCTCAGAATTCAGTGTGACTATAAATACTGTAGCAAATACTTTAATCAAGACATTGCTATGTTACATAAAAGCACCTTCTGATCTACTTAAATTTTTTCATACATAAAGGAGAGCAAAAGTAAGGGCAATTTACTATATGCAAACTATTAAAAGGCTAATCGACTTGGTGAACTGAGATTTAAGTAGCAACATCCTTCCCCAAGAAACTATGTATATCTATTTTATGAATATTTAAGCAAAATAAAATATGAAGCAGTGGCTACTTAATCTGCAGTTTAAAACAAATACATGCAGTCAAAAATAAGAAATGCAAAATAGGAATGAACATAAAATAAAAGAGCATGATACTTGATGTTAGAAGAAATTCTAAATAAAATCTGATCTAAACACTGAATAACCTAAAAAAGTGCAGATATAAACATAATGGAGGTTGCAGGAAGATGCAAATAGATAACACTGCTAATTATTTAGGTAAAGTATGGAGATCAGTCAAATTAGAAACAGGGAAAATGGTTAAATAAGCTTTACATTCACACAGTCTGTGGCAGCCTGCAAAAGAATTAAAATTACCATGAACATCATATGTTTTTCTGTGGCTATACTGTAATGCAAAAGGAGTCCATACTACTTCTAGGTCATGAATGACAAAAATTCTCTAAATCAAAAGGTCCGTCTCTGAGTCTAGCAAAAACTCTGAATACAGATAAAAAGGAACTAACAGCTACTTCCTCATGTAAATAACTCTCTCTTTCCCCCTATAATCTGTAACAGAGTTGCTGACATGTAGTATTCTCAGGAATGCACTGGTTAAGTGGTCAGATACTTTTGTATACTCCTCTAATACTTTGGATTGTGCAACAACACAATTTTTTTATCATAGCAAGTAACTGCATGACTTTCTCCATAGTTAATATTATATGATCTATCCAACCTTGATACTTCATAGGATTAAACTGAACTTCTAGCTGACAGTGAATTTTTTGTGCTAGGTGGGCTTTTTACTTTATCTTAACTGGATTCTAGCAAGATGATCCCTGTATTGTTCTTAAAAAACTAATTCCCATCTCTCCAGAAAGAATTACGATTTCCTGAAAATGGATGTCAGTGAAGGGATTGAACACCACAAGCTAAGTTTTCAAATGTTTGGGTGAATTAAAATCTCAACCAACAGGCTAGTCAAACAAAATATGCATATAGCCATTGCATAAGCAAAAACCTCCATTTACATGCACAAAGTCTACATTTTCCCACCCTTATGTGGGATTCAACTGACAAAGCTAGCACAGGCAACAGTTCTTACTGCAAATATTTTTGAAAATGGAATGATCATCTGGTTTTTGAATGAATCATTGATGCAAAACCCCTCCAATGCCAGATGAATGAGATGATTGAAAATTGGTATGGATTTTAGTCAGACTGAAGTTTTGGATTTTCTTTTTTTTTTTTACACCTGAAAAATGATTGTAGCATAAAATGTAAGCATTTGATTCAGAATTCAGGAAAAGTGAAATACTGCCCAAACACAACTATAGGTTCTTATTTGGGAACATTTCCTGAAGTAAATCTGAATGCTTGTAAAACATTATGAACAACTCCCATTGAAACTAGTGACTGGATTCCGGTTGGACTCGATCTGTTGGAGATGCAAGGCAGCCATAAATCTGATTCCAGAAATAAGTCTGTAATCATCTGTCTGAAAAGCTACGTTTGATGTAAGGCATATTAACTAAAAATTAGAATCTGTTAAGTATTAGAAAGAAAATCTTGACGTCTGTATTTTACATACAAGTAGTCCTCTCTCTGAAAGATAATAATTTCAGTCATGGACAGTTTTGTCTGGCAAAGCACTATGAGATTTTGACATAGTATAGTATATTTTGAGTTGCTTGTTAAATTAAAAAAAAAACAGCAACAAAGTTTGGAATGAGACTATTACATTATATCAGACTATATCACAAAGGCAATATAATATTAAAAAAAACTATACCCATTTAAACACATTTCAGGAAAAATTAATGGTTTTAATATATGGAAAAATGATTACGTTACGGACAGTGGAAATGTAGTCATATTTGTTTTGAAGTATGTTTATGTTGTCAGATGGAGCCCTGAGAAAGACAACAAGCAGCAATTTATTTTCGGATGTTATAAAATGCCAAATACCCTAGTTGTCTTCTAATAGCTCTAGTAAAATACCCAGAAGGATAAACAACACAGCTCTAGGAAAAGAAAAATATTATGTGTTTAATCACTATGAACACGCTACTGTTGGAAGAAAACAGTCATTTATGTTCAAGCTAACTAAACTGGCGAGACAGGAAGAGATGGTGTAAGTTAGGTTTAGAAAAAAAGCCCTTTGGACTAGAGATTTCTGTTCTGAAGTGCATGTTCCACTTACACTGTTAATGAAAATGTTTATCATTACCAAAGATATTTTATTACAAAAGCAGTGTTTCATGAGATGAAAATGGAAAATAAGTGTTTGTTGGTTTTTTTTTAACAGAATGAACAGTCACAAGGATACTAAAAATTTAGCAAGGAATGCTCACATATTATTAAAGAAAATATAATATGCATTTCTGTGGTGGGTTGACCCTGGCTGGACACCAGGTGCCCCCCAAAGCTGCTCTCTCCCTGCCCTCCTCAGATGCACAGTGGAGAGAAAACACAACGAAAGGCTTGTGTGTCGAGATAAGGACAGGGAGAGATCACTCAGCAATTACCGTCACAGGTAAAACAGATTTGACTTGGGGAAAATGAATTTAATTTATT
>NW_009606438.1:34863-65808 GCF_000690535.1 Cariama cristata | reverse complement strand
GGGTTGGAACTGGATGGTCTTTAATGTCCTCTCCACCTCAAACCATCCTATGATTTTATGTTGATACTAAACTGTAAATTGTCACGTATTCAACTTCCCTTTTTTATGATGACAGAATTATTTGGTTGCCCATTTCTTAGGTTTTCTGCTGTTTCTGTTCTCCTTTTGTAATGAAGTGCAAACTAGATGAATCATTTAATCTTGGATGGGCTGTTTGCTACAGTTGCAACATTTAAAGTCTGAAAAGCTTAACAGATAAGCAGAAGGACAAACAAGTGATGGCTTTTGTTGGTGACGGTGTAAAGAATCTTCTAAAACGTATGATCATGTTTTTTCAAAACTAATTTTGAAGGAATAAAGCCAACACGTAGGCGCTTGTATATACTGTGTGTTTCTCACAGGAGTGAGAATGGAAAATAGACGAGTATTCAGCATTTATCTTTAGTTGAGAGGCAACCATAGATTGTAAATAAACTTCACTCAGTTAAGAGGATGTTGCATTTGAGCAGCTGCAGTGCAACATGAACTAGCGTTAATCTGAGGACAAATCTTGGGTAATTACTTCATTCTCGTGTCAGGTGGGGTGGGATAAACATAATGATGTTTGTTTACTGATTCAAAATGGATGATTTGGCATTTGAATTGCAACCTTGTCTATCATGTTGTTACTGCATTAAGGTCAAACTATTAAAATACCAAGTAATATAAGCCAAACCCTAGCACGTGTATGGGAGCTGGAGTCAGGCGGAGCTGAAGAGCAGTGAACAGCCTAGTGACTGCTCTACGTAAGGCTGGTACCTCAGCTGGTAGGTTGTGGAGTGGAACAGAAGGAAGGTTAAACAAGCTTTTATAATCCCTCCTGCCCTGTTCTGGGGATTGAAAGATACATGGTTGTGAAATGAATGTATTTATCATTTGATTTCCTCTCAGGAGAAGGCAAGCATAATGCCTTGGAAACTGATAAAATGTTTCCCTTGGCACAACACTTTGCAGAAAGTATTGGTTACCTGTTAGGCAACATGCTCCTTCTGTTACTATAGGAAAGTTGAGCTAATGCTGAAGCCGTGGTGGGACTTTTCATTCTCTTCTCTCAGAGCTGATGAGGCTGTTGAAGTCCTATGTGAGTGAACTGGGGCAGCAGAGATCTAGAACCCTCTGAAGAAAAGTAGGCAAAGGTTTAAAATACTGTTTGCTTGCAAAACATGGAGGACTGGTGTTGAAATAAGGGTAGTTTTGCTGGAAGAAACTCAAACTAATAGGCTAGCAAGTTTTGGGCTGTAATGCATCAATGACCAAGTGCTAATCTTTTGTGGATGGGGAATGATGGCACTGTCTGTTCAATGCAAGTATTTTATGCAGTCTGTATTTACCTTGATTTAAATCTGAAATGTATTTGGCCTTTTGTGCTATGCTAAAAATGAAATAATTTTGTAAAAGTTACTGAAGATGCCTTAATGTAAGTTGACTTAGTGTGGAAATTAATCTTGGGTAGATTTGGAGTTGATGGGATGAGTATGTAGTTTGTATGTTTATAAGCATTTTCTAAAAGTACAAAGTTTGTTCCTTTACTGCTGTGTCTAGCTGATATTTTTTGTTACGTTTTCGGAGCATCTTGTTGATGCAAGAGAAACTGATAATAAGTGAAATTATATTTCATGTTCTCTACTGACTTGGTTTTGGTGTCCTGCTTTTTCAAAGCTTACCATAAGGCTAGATATGAAGCTTTAATTTTCTGGGGACTCATGTCTTTCAAATGGTGGCTACATAATGCGGACAGGTTTTCAGATGCTTTTTAATAAATGCAGCAGAAGATCCGTCAAAACATTTAATTATTTTTTTTTTTATCTTTAAGGTTTGGACCCCATGGAATCCCTGTGACCATATTTCCTAAAAGGGAATACAAGGATAAACCTGAAGCCATGCAGCTCCAAAGTAAACCATTCCAAGACGAGGCACAGGTGAAGTGTGAATCTAATGCTGCAGTCCCTGATGACTCTTCTCTCACACAACCATCAGAACCTAGCATAGCTAAAAGCCTATGGACTTCTAAACCACCTCCTCTCTTTCATGAGGGAGCACCATATCCTCCTCCTTTGTTTATCAGGGACACGTATAACCAGTCAATACCTCAGCCTCCGCCCCGGAAAATTAAGCGGCCCAAACGTAAAATGTACAGGGAGGAACCTACTTCTATCATGAATGCTATCAAACTACGACCCCGGCAGGTCTTATGTGACAAGTGCAAAAACAGTGTTGTTGCAGAAAAAAAGGAAATTAAAAAAGGTGGCAATGCAAGTGACTCTTCAAAATATGAGGATAGTAAAAAGCGAAGAAATGAGAGTGTGACTACTGTGAATAAAAAACTTAAGACTGACCATAAAGTGGATGGAAAAAGCCAAAACGAAAGCCAGAAAAGGAATGCTGTGGTTAAGGTTTCAAATATTGCCCACAGCAGAAGCAGAGTAGTTAAAGTTTCCGCACAAGCAAATACTTCAAAAGCGCAGTTAAATACAAAAAAAGTTCTCCAGAGCAAAAACATGGATCATGCAAAAGCTCGGGAAGTCTTGAAAATGGCCAAAGAAAAGGCACAAAAGAAGCAGAGTGCAACCTCCTCTTCCAAAAATGCACATTCAAAGGTCCACTTCACACGGCGTCTTCAGAACACCAGCTCAGGTTCCCTCCCACCCCGATTGCGTTTAAAGCCACAAAGGTACCGGAATGAAGAAAATGACTCTTCCCTCAAGACAGGACTTGAGAAAATACGGAGTGGCAAGATGGCAACTAAGCCCCAGTCTCGCTGCTCCTCCACCCGCTCAGCAGGTGAGGCCCCTTCAGAAAATCAGAGCCCCTCAGAAGGCCCTGAAGAGGCCAGCAGTGAGGTTCAGGACACAAGTGAAATGCATGTAACTGTTGATCAGGATGAACACCAGACATTGGGCAAGAGAGGCAGCAAAAGCAATATAACGGTTTACATGACCCTTAATCAAAAGAAATCTGACTCTTCCAGTGCATCAGTTTGTAGTAGTGATAGCACAGATGATTTGAAATCTACCAACTCCGAGTGTAGCTCTACTGAAAGCTTTGATTTTCCTCCAGGCAGCATGCATGCACCTTCCTCCTCCTCCTCCTCTTCAAAGGAAGAGAAAAAGCTCAGTAATTCCTTGAAAACGGAAGTCTTTTCCAAAAACGTCTCTAAATGTGTCACACCAGATGGCAGGACCGTATGTGTAGGGGACATTGTTTGGGCCAAGATATATGGCTTCCCTTGGTGGCCAGCCCGTATTCTTACCATAACTGTGAGCCGGAAAGATAATGGCCTTTTAGTTCGACAGGAGGCTCGTATCTCATGGTTTGGCTCCACAACAACATCTTTTCTTGCTCTTGCACAACTATCCCCCTTTTTAGAAAGCTTCCAGTTGCGCTTTAATAAGAAGAGAAAGGGTCTTTACCGCAAGGCCGTCACAGAGGCAGCTAAGGCTGCTAAGCAGCTGACTCCCGAAGTTCGGGCCCTGCTGACACAGTTTGAAACGTGAACATGGAAAGTAAGGTAGGCAAGAAATCCAGAGGCTCCACAAAATTCATAGCCTAGTTAGAGAACTACCATGAAGGACTTGCCAAGTCAGAAGTTGCACTCGGTTGACTGCTCTTTTTATACTAAAGCTGTTCCATTTGTAGCGGTTTCTTGACAGTTAAACGAATTGAACATGCAATCAAAATTAGCCTAAAGTGAAAACTCCAGTATTTTTCAAGTCAGAATTTTTTTTAAAGAAAAAACAACTCCTCAAACACCCAATGCATAGGAGCCATAGCCTCAGCTGAAAGGCAGCTTATTTGCAGGGAATTTTTTAGTAGTTTCTACCCAGTATATAACTAGTTGCTGTGTGGCAAAGGGTTAACACAAGGGATGAAAGTAATAGCTGTGACTTTTTTTTTTTTTATTAGGTGGCCCATCAGGGAAGTGTAGAAATGTAAGCCTTGTCTAAATGGTCTTTAAAGATTATTTTAAATAGTCTCTAATGCATTTAGTCTGGCCGGTGCAAATCAGTTCAAAGCATGCTTAGATATCTTAAGGAGGCATGCCCCAATGCACAGAGGCCAGCTTAAATGGCATTAGAAGACTTGCTGAAATTTTTAAGGAAGAAGAATTCATGTGACTTAAAGACCAGATTAAATGGGGTTTTATCATAGTGACCACTTAAACACTCAGCCTTTCTATGCACATGGGGGCACAAATATAACACTTCAGGGTCTGAGAAGCTGAGGGATGCCTGTAGCTCTAAGTCAAAGCTGAGAAGTTGCTCAGTATTTGGGATCAAGGGCTGTTAATGCTGCATAGGTGTGAATCATAACTTCTGGTCTTTCTTCCTGAAGAAATCTTTCAGGCCATTTGCCTGGAGGTTTAGATTAAGAGAGGCTTTGTTTTGAATGTGTAAATAATTGATTGCTGAAATTGGTCAGATTTTCTCCTGACTGGTGGTTCCTAAATTCTTAGGATACGTCCTAGTACATTACACTTTGTGAATTGTCAGATGTGTAATTGTTGCATTTTGGATGTATCTAACTTCTTTTTTTTTAATATTTCGGTTTAAGGTATCTGTTTGCAGGTCAGAAAATGAGAATATGTAATTGTGTAATGCTCTGAAATGTAAAAAACAAACTGTAAATAAAATTGACTAAATCTGAATTATTTGTGTGTGTTTCTCAAAAAGCTTTGAAAAAAAAATCCAGGATGTTAGAGTACTTTATATGTATGCCATATTTAGAGGACACCCTTTTAAAAAGTAAATTGTCCTTTTTCACACATCCTTAAAGATAACTGCTTGATGTAGAGTACTATCGGTATACTTCAGTCTTAATTTTGAGACTAAGCAATTATCTGTCCCTTTTGTTTCAAAAGTAGCTCTGTAGAGCTCTTTTGGTAAAGTTTCTCAAATTTCTCCCTTGATTAGATTTTGTTCCATAAATTTGAATAAAGACTGTGGATAATGTCACTTATACAATGGGGAAATGTTTTTAGTTTTCTCCATCTATCAAAACCAAATTAGACCCACTCTCCACTGCTACTTCAGCTTTTCTTGCATGTCTTTTGCTCAGTGTTGGAGCATTTTCATGCAACTGACTTTTTTTTTCCTTCTTCTAGTTTTGGTCCCTGTCTGACCACGTCTATTACTGTCGCTTTCTCCAACCCATTCCTGTTTCAGCTTTGCAATGCCTTGTGAAGAATCTCTCAGTGTTCATCCCAAAGCAGTTTTCATTCTGTTTTTTTCCATAATTGCCCATCTAGGCAATCACGAGAGATACAGAAATCTAAGTTTAGACTGAAATTAGATTCTAAACAGACATGAAAATGGGGGTAAGGATTTAATCATCAAGCTCTTAAATTCTTAAGATTAAATTTCATATGTTCATGATAGTGCCTGGTCTTTCCAAAGCATTCTGTTTCTTTTTACCTTTAAAAATTATTCTGTTGTGCCCACAGAACTATCAGAAGTCTAAAGTGTCAAATACATGGCCGTTCAAATTTTCCTCAATTTGCCATCATCTCTGTTGGGTGCTAATTAAGCTTCCAAATATTCTGGCTTTACCTTGGCATTCTAACAGTTACCAAAAAACCCCACTGGTCAATGCTTTTTGAATGTGATAAACACACAATAAATTTCATAATGTAAAAAAAAAAAAGTGGAAAAAAAAATCCTGATTCACTTCTATGTATTCTTTCCTGCAAACAGAAACAGTTAGTCTATTTAAGTAAATAAGCCATACTTTGTTATTAAAGCAGACTGCTTTTTGAAGTCAAGAACCCATACAATGTGGTTTAGATGTCTATGCTAGTTCCTTGAGGTTTGGAAGCTCAAGCAAACTGGTTATAAGTCAGTTGTTCTGAGCCAAGTAGTGGTGAAATCAATATTTACATTGTTAATTTTTCTTTAAAAGACCTGGAAGCTTTGTACTCTTATCTCTTAATTTATATAAAGTTAGAATAGTACTAGAGCATACATAGTCAAAGTTTGCTCTGGTGTTCACTGGTAAGATGGGAGAGCAACAGGTATGAGGGGGTTTCTTTAGATTGTTTTATGTTAAAAAGAATGTTTATCAAAGGCATTTAAAGAGTCTTAGTTTTGATTTGTAGTTGATCAGTCTTTTAAGAAGTCTTTCCTAAGTTTTATAGTGAATGTGCATTATCACTTCAGACTTAACAGATCTCAAAACAAATAGGCTTTTTTTTTTTTAACAACACTGTTACATTAGGTTGAAAATATCCTATTCGTACTCGTCCATGATTTTCTTTTCACTATGAAATAGCTAACGCTCTAGATATAACAGAGTTTACAGTGGAGAAAATGTTGGGCTTAATGTAAAGTCTGGTTACAGTAAGTAACCTTGGTTATGGCAGTATGGATGCTGCACGTAGATTAGCTTTGAAGACTTAGACAAAGCTTAGTGCTGTTTTAGTTATAAACTGCAACCCCCCCCACACTTTTATGTGCCTATCTGCTCCTAGCAATGCTTAGGCTTCGAGTGCGGACTACTGTTCTTGCAGTTGGGTACACATCTACCATCTCTGAGTTAGCCTGACAGTTTAAATGACTTCAGTAACTCATGACAGGAGCAGGCCTGTACAGTGCCAGGGTAATGCATCTGTGTAATTAAGCTGTGTGACTGTTGCAAACAGCCTGTGTCTTAAGAAGACAAACATCAGTAGAAAGAATGACTGTTAGTTTTCTATCAGCTTAATATAATAAATTGCAAATTATGTCTTTTTGAATTAATGAAATTCTGCAGTGTAGTTGTTGAATATGTATGGTCTTTCAATTTAGGGGGGAAAACGTTGACAAGTGGTGATAAGTTTCTAGTACAAGCCTACTTTTTCCTTTGAAGATCTTTAGCTTCAGCTAAAATGTTTTGGGAGAGAGTAGTTATTTCAAAACCTAGAAAGATTTCCTTTAACAGGAGTGTTTGAAGGTGTGAGTGCTTCATGAGTGAAGCTAGAAGCAAATGTGAAATGCTTGTATGTCTCTGAAGTGGAGTTCCACAGGAAACTGAACAAATATTTGTTACTTTTCTAATCAGAGTTGTAATTTTCTGTCAACACCTAGATGAGATAATAATCTCTGATTATATGGTATTTTCCTTTAGACAGTGCTATCTTTAGTTTGAAACCTACATAACTAACAGCTACCTTACTGGGAAGGGTTGTTTAGTGGAGGTAATATAGGTCAACTGTGCGAGGCTGAGAAGAAATATTTTTTTTCAACATATTGTAAAATACTTTTTTAAAAGTAGTTTCTAAATGTGATTAGGTTTAAGAAATAGCATATCAGTGGAAGTGAGAAAGGGGTAAGAGTTGTTTTTTGCATTGCTTGCCTTAGCTTTGTTTCTAGTTAACTCTCTTATGGCCTGAAACTGATTTCTATTCCTGTCTTTTATAGGCTCTTGCTAAAATTGTCAGAGTAGAATAGGAACATGAATTTTGGAAAATAAATCTTGGTAGCTAGTCCTTAGTAGCATTATTATCTGTCCTCGTGCATGTTCTACAAAGTACAGTGAAAAAACCGAGCTGCTTTCCTGGCTGAAGAATTCCGGAAAGCAGGCTGACAATCAGTGAAAGCCTATTTCAGGTCATCTCTTTCTTTGTAGCTGTATTCTAATAAATGTCTGTAGGAATAAGCAAATTCAATCAATGCAGTGGGATCACTACACTAACTTGTAGATAAAGACTGTGAACTGGAAGTTAAGTAGAGTGAGCCTGTGATTAAAAGGGCAATAAGATGTCAGGATTTTCTGTCTTAAGACATTTGGTAAAAGTGTAGGTATACTATTTATAAACAAACTTGAAAGTGATCTTACAGTACAGAGTTTATAGTGATAAAAGGCTGAGGTGCCTTCTGTTGTTATTTTCTGTTTCCTTTTCAAGGGTATAGATAGAAAGGTCATAGGGAACCTGAAGGAGAAGAGAGAAACTTGGTGTATTGAGCTAGATGTGATACTGGAAGGAGAGCTATGACTTGGCTGTTTGAGAATAATACATTACTCTGGAAGTTCAGTAGAAGGGAGTAGTGCTCTCCTATTTTGGAGAGCTTGTAGGAGAATTTTGGTGAAATATATGTCATTGTCCCACAGTCAACTGTTTGAACTTTATCTAGAATCTACTTCATGCCTGTGGAAATGGTGTGACTTGCTACAGGATTTTGTCAGTTTAAGCTGTGCTTACATATAGTCTGTGGGTATCTTTTTGGGTTTTTTTAGGATAGGAGATAGTAGCATACCTTTTGGGGATACAGACAGGCTATATTTGCAATAGTACAGTAAAATTATCCCTATAAATAAAATAAAGTATCAATATCAACAGAAATTTTGCATAACTAACTAACTGAAATCTTCTGACATGACTGTAGGGATCAGAGATGATCCACGTTTAACATTAGGATGGGTAGAGGCCTGTAGCATTGAAAACCTTTGTAGTAGCTGTCAAGCTATCTAAAAATCCATTAGATCCAAGTTTGTGAGATGTGGATGTAAGTATTCAACTTCAAATTATTCTTAACTCGTAATGGGAAGAACTTCTGTTTTGGTACATGTCTTTAACAATTATGATGGCAAGTTCCTATTCAACATTTAAAATACTTCAACTACTGCTCTTTGTGATGACTTCGTATTTTAGTTTAAATAGTTCCCTCCTATGGTGTCGTCCTGTTAGTGTATTTATAGAGTGTGGCCATTTAACTAGATAAAATAAGATCCCCTTGTAAGATGGCTTTTCTATTCCCTGCTCGTCTTACTGGCATTTCTGTGCACCTGTTCTGGTTTGAACTCCTCTTTCTCTGATATCAGTGGCAAGAACTGTTTACCGTAATTTTGATGGGGTTTTACAAAACTGTTATTGAACGGCAGTAATTCTTCCCTGTCAGAAATATCTCTGATTATTGGCTTTTAATTGTTAGATGCTAATAGCAGCTTATAGTTTCCTATGATTTGCTGCTACATTTCAGTCTTTCTTCTGTAACACCTGGGATGTATATTCCAATCCAGACAGTAATTTAGATTAATTTATGAATTTTTTTTCTTAAATTAAACTGTGACACAACTGCCCTTCTGTGAACACAAGGCAAAATAGCAGTTCCCAGGCATGGCTGTGGAGACAGTGATTTGGTGACTGGCTTGCCGTCATGCTTTGGCCCTCCACAGTTTTGTTGTTGCTACCAGATTCGGCAGGTGGGGATAACTCTCCCTGGGACAGCACTGGTGAGCTTAGTGCCAGTACCGATTGTTGAAGGGAACTCGGATTCACGGCTCCATTTTCTTTTCCCCAAGAAAAAACAATGTTCTTGATGTGAAGCAGGGTAACCAGTAGCATGGGAAATGAATGTCACTCATAAGACCAGGGCTTTTATACCTTAGAAGACCTGAGCCACCCTGCACATCCAGTAAGGAGACATATGGGAGTGAGAGATGGTCTGGCATGCCTGCACAACCATCTTTGGTCTTTACCTACCTACCCATGATCCGAGGGGATAATGTTAACTGCACAGGCTGCAGGTACAAGTTGGTGCAGGAAACAAATTGGGATCCCCTGTTGCACATTTAAATTCAGGCTTTACTCATTCAGTGCGTGAAGACAAATGGATCTGTGGGATTTATTTGGGCTACATGTTTGAGAAGTTATCTTCAAAATCAGGACCATGCATGTTTTGAACAACTGTAATGCGGTTTCTGTGCCGATGATTTTATTCCCAGGTCCAGAGAAGCAAAAAAGGACTATTGGAACTGAGGTTATTCGAGGTCTGCAAATACCTGCAGGATAGGTGCAGAGGCAAAGGGGAAACACGCTTCTGTTTAGTTGCAACTAGGACAAGAAATAATATTTAAAATTATAAGACAGGGAGTTAAAATTGGGCATTAGGATATTTATTCCAGTTTTTATAGTGAAACCCTGTGTGTTTGGAGAGCTGCATAGTTTTTGTAATTACAGGTTTTTAAAAATAATAGATTAGGCTAACTTCTGTCGGGAATGCGTTAAATTTGTGTTTGGATGTGGGATAGAGTAGATGATCTATCCTGACCCTGTAACAGCTCTGCTTTCTGTAATTTTGTTATTAACAATTCTGATTTTGGAAAAATAGAATCTTTGTAGAAATACACATATAATGCAGGATTCTGCCTCATGCGTCCTGTTCACAGTCATGCAGGAATCACGCTTGGTATAACGGAATTACTGCCTTCTAACAAGAGTCTTGGCTTCCACGTGTAGTAAAACTGCACTGCATCTCCTGCCAGGGACCTCTTCTATGCAAAATCGTGTTTGGATGACGTCATTTATGTGAAATGTCAACTTGAAATTAGGTGTTGTTTTTTTTTTTTAAATAGATCTAGGTCAGTTTTCATGTTTGCTTACTAAGGGTTTTGATGTCAAATATGCAATAGGAATAAGAAATATTCTTATACGTGCCAGCCATGTGCTATGAATCTGTGATTTGGAAGGCAAGCTGTGTTCTCACTAGCTTGTTACCATCACTAAAAGACTCTGTGACAGAAACGCAGCATAATTCTGGTGACAGAATTGTCCTTGCCTGTTTTTAACAGGTGCATAACGGGTAAGAGGGTACTTGCTTTGTCAGTAAAGTAAGCAGGTACAATTCCAAGCAAATATTTACTTAAATCTAAGTTTGCATAATATTTGGTTTAGTAGCATTTAAGATTTTTTTTGGGCTTTAGGAAACACTAGTGTACTTCTGCAGTGGTTCAGAATTTTAAAGCATGTGGTGCCAGTTTTGGTAATTAGTAGCTCTTGTGAAAAAGAACTAAGTCCATAAACCCTGGGTTTTTCAAAGTAGTTTATTTAGGGTTACAATGTCAAGCTGCTCTGTATGACCTAATTAAATGCTTCAGTTGACATATAGGTATCTGTATGGATGGCATTTCATAAATAATTGTGGACAGCTTCATATAATCTGGTTCTTTAGTCATCTAAAACTGAAGTTATCTTCGTACTGATTTTAGAAAGGGGCATATTGTGTCAGCTTTTCTAAGACATCACCACTAAAATCAGCCCTAAGATCAGTTAGTACTTCATACAGAAACACAGATGAATGTGGTAAGGAACACATCCTTACATTTGCTAGTACTAGGAATGGTCTAGTTATTTTTGATCTGTTGGTGACATGTGTGGAACCTCAATTAGAAGGTGACTGATGACAAAGTTGTGTTGTTTTGGCCATTTGTAGTGTTTGTTTAGTAGGCAGAGATTTTGATTCTGACACAAACTTTTTTTGTTTTGGTAAAAGTACCAAGCAATGTGTTTGCTAGGAGTTACAATAACAAGTGGCTAAAGTCTGAGCAATAGGAGAAGGAAATTATTATCAGGTTACTCTTTCTGGTTTCATGATGCTCATTTAACTTGGACATCATGAGAGATGTTGGGAATGTCTTTGTGAAAGCTCCCAAATCAATTCTGATTCCTAAGTCCTTCAAGAAAAACAAGAGAGAGAAAGCTTAATACTAAAAATATCTCCCTCCTCTACCTTTGCTCCCAAAAGAAGAAAAAAAGCAACCCATTTTCCTATATTTTTGCTAGGAAAAATAACAAACCCGACCAAAAAACCCCAAACCAACCAAGCAACCAAACAAAACACACACAAAAAACCAAAATCAGTTTTTTTTTCTCTCTACAAGTTGCTGTTAAAAGTCATAGCTGAAGGTTTGGACCATTGACTATTTTTTGGCTGGAATATTACATTAGCAATATTTTATTATTTTCAGGAAAAAGAAAAATCTTTCCTTGAGATTTTTCAGGTGTTGAGGGATTTAGGGACCTAATCTCTTCTGATACATTTATACGAAAAAGCTGGTTTTGGCCAGGTTTTAGAAATTCTTGATACTATATTATATGTTTCAGGGAATTAGGCATGTAAACAGAAGAATGTGTTACTGCTCTTGGTTTTCCTTGTCTTGGGCTCTAGAGGAATGAAACAATTCTGCTTGCTTTTTAGTAATTCATTGTCTGGAAGAGAAGCCTATTTTAACCCTTCCTAACTAGTTAAACTTTGAATCTGTAGCAGTAAAATAACATGTGCTGTTTTTTCTGTTACATAGGTTTACATATAGACAAAGTATTAGTCCCCTAAAGAAGCTGCACATATGGTACTGTAACTATTTTTAAATTTGGGCTCTCCAAGAGCTACGTGTCTTCTCCTTCGCAGTATGTGATGGGAGATACTGCTATTTTTACTTTCCTTGTCCTTCTGGGCTGCCTTTTCTTCCTCTCGATGGGTGCCTGTTGTCTTTGTGCTTTTCCTTTGAAGAGAAAAACAAATACTTTCAAAGGCAGTGCTTCTCTTTGGACATTAGTGAAAACACAGGATTGTGAAATTTTTCACATTAAAAAAATCTGAATCCACATTACAGTGATGACTCCCAGGAAAGCGGCTGTGTAAAATGCAGTTGAGTGGGGCAGATGTTCACGACATCAGTGGTGAAAGGCCATAAGCGGTGTCAGGGCTTGTTCTAACACACGTACTTACGTTTATTGCTGGTGATAATTTTTATGATGACTCCATAGTCTCCAGCAGTTGAATGAAATTGCTTCAAAACAGAGCGCAGACTGCTGTGAGCGTAGTGTACATCACAGGAGAGCCATACCCTCGGAATTAGGTTTGCTATCACTCGCCTACAAATCGTGGATTGCACGATGAAGTGAATGAACTCACTGACATTGATAAAAGAGACAACTTGCTGCATTCACGAGGGTTGGGGAATTTAATGTCATGGATGCTGAGCCAACACAGGTGACTTGCAAGTGAAGCACAGTCTGTGAGGACACAGGGACGCTTCACCCTTTGTGGCAATTCCGCTCCTTGTACCTTTTGTTCTCTGAGTCACCAGTCCCTGCTCTGCATGGTCCATGCCAGGGAAATCCGCAGAGTACAAAACATTCCTGCCCAATGCAAGGAGAACAAGATATGTGACTGCACATGTGTGTGGCTTTATTTTTCAGTCACTATATCTGAGGAGCCTAATCTTGTATACTCCTACCTTAAACCTTTTCTATACGAAACATTGCTATTGATCCAAATAAACCAACGTAAAACCAATTATATTTTAACTGGGCAGATGAGACATCCCTTAATCAGTTTTCGTATCTTATAGCAATCCAGCCCAAGGTTATTCCTCACTGCTCTGGGCTAAATCCACATGCAGCACTGAAGTCAACCACCGTGACAATACGAAGGTTCCCACACAAAGTACTTCACATTCATTAATTTTGCCAAAGACGCAGGTAACAGTTGTATGGCTGGTTTGTATTGGAATAGCAAGATTCTGCGTTATAGTTAGAAACAGTCTCTTGAAATTAATAAACTCATATTTTCTAATCTACTTTTTACCCAGGATTTTTGCCTTCAAATCGTTACATCCATGAGAGCAACTGGTCCATTTGCTCTTTCACATTCTATTGTATCAGTTTTCTTCCATCCTATAATCACTTCAAAGATTATAATGCCACTGGCAAGAAGGCTTTGAATTTGAGTTTAAAGACAGTGTGAGCAACCAAATGGGAACAGTTTTTGTAGTACTTGTAATGAAGAATGAGAAGCAAAATACAAAGACACTCCAATATACTGTGCAACTGAGAGTCATCTGCTTCTCTGTTAAGCAAATTTAATTACTATAATAAAGAAATTCTTGGTAGTTTGACCATAGCAAACGCAGTGTACGTGCAGAGTTTTGTGTGAAGATACAAAGCCAAAAGAAGGCATAATCTCATCTTTATGGTTTTTACCTGGAGGGGAAAACTGGTGTCTCATCTGAGTCATGTTCGAAAAAGGGGAGGAATAGCTGGTGGT
Source organism: Cariama cristata (assembly GCF_000690535.1). Classification (NCBI taxonomy): domain Eukaryota; kingdom Metazoa; phylum Chordata; class Aves; order Cariamiformes; family Cariamidae; genus Cariama; species Cariama cristata. The sequence continues at coordinate 51,970 of NW_009606438.1, read as the reverse complement.
TTTCACAGTTTAGAAAGCAAGACAAATCTAAGATGTGGAAGAAAGTAATGATTAACTGGATTTAGGTACCGGTTGTATTGCTGCAATGGCAAGTTGTCTGCCTTGCTGTCACACTTGTTTGCATTTCTCAGTATATGAAAAAAATCTGATTTATTTTAGGCTGCATTGCACAATGGATGTAAAATGCCATCAATATTGAATAGGCAGTGCCCTAAGTTTGCTTTTTTTTACTCTAAAATACAGAAAGGTCATGGTCACCATGAACTATAACCCATTGCTTCAGTTTCCCCTTATTCTAGGTAGTTACTTTGTCCCGCGAAATTTCATAGTATCACTGGCTTCGAGCACCAGGTTCTTCAGTGGGCGGTACAGTGTTTGCATAGGTGTTTGTACTGGTAGACACTTTGTTTTGCTGTCTGCTAGTTTATTTGCTAAATGATGTGTAATTTCCCTTTAACTCTACTGGTAAAGTCCAGTTTAAGCTCAAAAAAGTTGATATCTGATTTTTCTGTGAGTTTTTAGCATCTTTTCGTGATATGCTGTTTTCTGGAAAGCAAAAGCAGTACACCCAGTAAGAATTCAGGCAGACAAAGAGGTTAATTGTTTTATTTTTTAAACCATCATCAAGTCTTTACTCCTGTTAACTGGATTTTTTCTACCATAGGTCTCAACAAATGGCAGCATTTTACATCAGACTGACGAGTCCTGCTGCTTCCTTACAGTGTCTGACAGACCACTGTGGATTCAGATTGGGGGCATTGAAGTTATCAGTGAAATTGGCAGGTCTGTCTGGTTTAAGCCCTGCCTTAAGTGAAGGGTGCGCTATGCTATCAACTAATCATATGCAAAGCAGGTTAGGACAGAGGTAATGAGCTACCTGTTATTTTATTTCCTTCTTCTATTTGAACACTTCAGATACAGCTGTTCTCCCTGACCTAACCTGGTGTCAGGATTGATACATATTTTATTGGAAAGATCCACACTAAGTTTCTCTTTAGACTTGCTTCTTGAAGTTTGCATTACATGATCGGATTAAATATCTTGACAGGTATAACATAAAGGTAAAAAAAAAAAAATTTAAATATTTTTGTCTCCTAAACCAGCAGTCCTCAAACATTTTTGCTATGTGGATCACGTCTTAGTAGGATGTACCTTGCGGGCAGTTTATCTGCTGCTTATGATTGTAGGCATGGCTTCCTGCCGCTGCTGATGTGTAGAAGTAAAAACAGGAAAGTATTTAGTAACATGTTAGTCTTTTAAAAGAAGTTTACTACCTGAAACAAGGAAAAGAATTGAAAACAGGAGCAGGAAGATCTCAGTGAGAAACTTGCAGATGCCATATGGACTAGAGTTAGGAGCCACTCTTCTAGGAAAATGAAGTTTTTCTTTGTTCTTTTTCTTTTCTTTTTTTATTTCTTTCCAAAGCCCTGATCGGAGGGAGTAACACTTAACAAGCATGCTTAACTTTCAGCACATGCCCAAGTCTGTAAGGAAATTTAAAGTACGTGTTTAAAGTCAAGCAGGTACTGAACATTATTGGGAATTCTGGCCTAAATATGTGTTTACTACTTAGATCTGTCATGGGTGTATGCATGTATCTTGTATCTTTTTTTGACACGGAGAGGAAATAGCGCGGTGAGGAGAACATACAGTTGCTGTAAAGGGAGCTTGATTTACATGAAGAAGTCATGATTTTTACTTCATAAACATTAAAAAGTTTGATGCAGTACTATATTACTGCATTAGGTCTGGGATTAAATATTCAATATCCATTGGTTTCAGTTTTTATAAACTGAGATTTGCTTCTGGTAAAACAGAAGACCGGGCTATAATAGAGGATAAGACTAATAATGTTTCTGGAGTCACTAGCGATGGCGTGTAAATGTCAATGGGAGAAGTGAAGCTCCTGGTGCATGCTAAGGGCATTCTGGAATCTCTCGACAGTAAGAATCGAAGAGCTGTAGGAACTGACTTGGGCAGGAACACAAGTGCCGGGTTTGTAACGAACAGACTTTGCCAAGTATTGATTCTGAAAATCACTGCATCTGCATCGATTGCTAAGTTGGTAGATGGGGTGTGAAAAGTAAAACTGCCTGCCATCAAGATGAGGGAACACCCACGTTAAAGTGAACTGGCCATTTCCTTAGACCTATTAGTAGTTGTATGCATGCTCAGATAACTGAACCAAATTCTTGTCTCGTTTATTCCTTTGTAGATCACAGAAGTTTGCTGGCTTGTAATAGTGTCATGGAGGCTTGAGTTTGGAAGTGCATGTGTTGATGTACTGGCTGAACTGTCATCTGACTTTTTATGGGATTTTTGATATTTCTGAGTAGAGTCCGGTTCTCTGACACACTATAAAAGCTTCTGTTTGCAAGACTTCATGGATACATGATGCTAATTTAGTATTAATCTGATTTTGGAGAATTTCTTATTGGCCCTATGCTTTAATACTGAATATTGGTTGGTTTGCAGCCTTGGAATACTGTGGTGGTTAGTTACCTGCACCGACAGTAAGTACTATTGAATACAGTGAACTTTGTCTTGCATCCTTCTCTTTGTAGAGGCTCTGCAGGTTTATTTCATGCATCTTGGAATGGACCATAGCTAAATTAGGTTTAATTATGTATCAATTCTGAGTATCATACCCAAATGAGGACCTACTGAATATTGGAATGAATGCCTGCTAGTCTACTGTCAGCATATAGCAACTCAGTGCATCTTTGCCTGGATCTGTTAAATTTCATAATTAGCCCTCATTGCTTTTGTTTCAACTTTCCCAAAATTTCATTCCTATTTTAATTTGACTGCATTGTATAGGATCTAAAATGAATTATTTTGCTGATACATTTTTATTATATCACTGTGGCACAGTGAGCAACTGAGCAATTGAGAAACTCTAGTTATCCCCTTTGTCTTCTCTGCCTCCTCTTGCAGTAGGACCGTTTTCACAAACTCCTCTCTCCTGCTTCTCATTTTTTTATATTCTTTTTCGATATTATTCAGAAGAGTTGTCTGTTTAGAAAGAACTTGAGGATTTTCCTGTCCATGCTATGTGTCTCTTTTTTTAAATTCCGTTGTATTATTCACAATGCTGTTGTCAGTGCTGGAAAACGTATGTGTACCTCTCAAATAATCCTAGCAAGCAGAAGCTCAACAGAATGGTAAAAGGAATCAACAAGACTGGCCTGGTCCTGTTGGAACCTTTTTTGTTCTCCTGTGTGTTTTTTGAGCAAATAGATCGGAGCAGATTATCTCCAGAGGTCTCCTCCAACTTAGGTTATTGTAGAATAAGGTTTTTTCCACGCTACAGAGGAGGCAGGTCAGGGCAGACTGATGATTCTGCACTACTCTAAATGATTACTGACTGGTGGTGGTCTCATGCAATAGGTATTACTTGAACTGCTTCTATCTGCTTTATCGTCATTTTATTCCAGTTCTGTGGAGCAAATGGGAAAACATAAGCAACAATGGAAGAGAAACACAGTTAGGTTTATACTTCTAGGGCTCCCATGCACACTTAGGTCTTGCATTTGGAATGGCATTACAGTGTCAGATTTAGCTTTGTATTGTGAACCACACATCATTGTCTAGACTTTGTATGTTAATCTCCCTCCTTCGTTAGCGATATTTAAATGTCTTTAGAAACTGAAATTCTCTCTGGATGCTGAAATGGGGTGAGATGTAACATAGATTGGTATGGTAGCTCCTCTGAAAACTCCAGTCAACTGAGGAGTTTGTTCACTTGTGTATATCTTGTGATAATGTAAATTATTTTTTTTTTTTGGTCTTCTGCACACAATGCACAAAGCAGGTAACTTTTCTGGCCACCTCAGATTTTGCTTACCTACTTTTGCAATATATATTGGAAGACATTTAACCATTTTCCCTTTCTCTCCCCTTTTCAGCTCAGAGACACTAGTCAACTGCTGTTTTTATGGAACCTCACTACACTGCCACGAAGAGCACCAGCTCATCAGGACTGAAAGAAATCTGAGACTGAATTGTCCTATTTTTCCTCTGAAATCTTCACCAAGTAGTAAACATTTTTTGAAGGCGAAAGGGGGTAAATATGTTAAAGCTCCCCCTCGCACCCTGTTAGGGCACCTGTACCTAATGTACATTTTCTTTAAAATTTAAAAAGATGTTAGTAAATATTTTATAAAACATTTTTGCAATAAATGACGCATGAAATTACTAAAGACTATATGACACTTAGGTGCAAGGAACCACTTGAATTATTAGTATGAAGAATCACTGCAAATAACTGGGTTTTTTTGTAATGTGACAGTCACGTTTGTATGTTTTGATAGGTGCCAGTGATGGAGCCAATTGCCTGGGAAGTTGACTGTAACTTTTGAACTTTTATTTTAATTCTTAACTTTAGCATTGCAATTTTCCATTCTATGAGGCTTAGTTAGTATTTAGTGCAGGTGTTAGCAGAGCTGTGATCTGTGATCAAAAGCATGTCCAAAACCAATTGTATTGTAAAATATGAACAGTCCTGCTATATGAGACCAATATTTCCCATAGAGGTGATGGAAAGGACAGTGGCCGCAATCTCCATGTATCTCTATATTATGGGAAAGCTCCTTCTGTGTGAATATGGTTGCATTTTATTTATGCTATTGTAACACTTAGGGAATCGAGGATTGTGGAATAACGTTAAGAAGGGCTACAACGCAGAGAGCAGCATTTTGCTTATAATACTATAACAAGATGGGAATCATGAATGGAGAGTGATTAAATGGAATGGCATTTCTAGTTCAAATCATGGGTTAATTTTTCCTTTTGACATAAATATGTTTCAGATAGGTAACTAGTAGAGCAAAGGTTTTATTAGTGTTTCTGATGGTTGTTCATCTGAGTTGCATTGACTTCTTTGAATAGCTGTAAATCAAAAAAAGAAACCCAGTGCGTTTTATCCATTTTATTCCCCTCCCCCAAAGGTGTTTGGTAAGACTTATTTCAGTGGAGCTTGTGAATGCTGGACACACTGCTGAAATGCTGAGTTATTAAATATTAATTTATTTGTCACTAATTATTTGACATTGTGTGCACACTTTCTCAGCAGTATCATTTCTTGCAAAGTTCTTAGCAGGGGATTTATTACATAACCTGGGAAAATAAATATTTGTTTTGAAGAAATGAAAATGTGCACATAATCTACTAAAAGTCAAATTTTTGTTTCTATAGAAGTGAAAAGACTTGTAGAAACTCTTTTCCTCCTAACTAATATCCTGATTCGATTGGAGAAAATAGAGTGTCTTTGTGTAGATCATTTAAAACCAGAGATGATACCTTTCTGAGAGGCATCTGTATCAGCACAAAGGCAGTTTCACAGCCTTCGTGTATAGAGCCTGAATTAATCACATAGAATTTGACGTTAGGACAACCCTATTGTTTGGCTTTGATATTGGCAACAGGTTTATACTTGTTAAACAATCGGAGAGGAGGGAAGTGAGAGGCTGGGACAGGCATCCAAATCCAGGATAGGTGTATCAGCGATACACACATAGTGAGGCAGTTCATGCTTGGTGCTGGTTCACTTTCTATTTTTCAGAGGTAAATTCTTTATTTAAAAGCCAGAAATTGAGTATTTATCTGCCTACTTCTTAAAAACTAGCTGTATAATGCTGTACAGTAGGTTCAAATTGTACCATTTTTCATAATAAATTACAATTTTTTTTTTAATTTGAGATTAAAGTTTGTTCTACAGTGCTTTTCCTTTTCACCAGTCGAAGAGGATCAGCAGTCTGGTCCTGTTTGTGGCCTCAGATTTGACTACGACTTGGAAAATTTAAGACATCCGACTTAAGGAAAGGGGAGGCGATTTGATGTCATGTATGTGCAGCCTTTCACCTCCGGAGACCAAATCCCGATTGTATTGACAGTGAATACAGTTATTAGTCTTGGCCTAATAAATTACATTTTTACCCACACACACAAAAAAAAACAAACAAAGAAGAAGCCACCAAACAACATGGCACAAACCAGTTTCTGCTCAGGAAAAAGGCCCAGGACTGTAATAGCAGGGTTATTGCACATTGGATTGAAAACTGATTGATGTTGTAAGTAGAAGCCAGTAGTGCCTGCCTGTGTGACATCTGACTCTTAACCAGTGCTCTTATTTCCTCACCTTCGTGAGCACTTGTGCACAGCAGCTGAAATATAAAAAATACACTTAAGAGAGATGCAGGTCTCTGCATTGGAGAATATGGGTATATAAGCAAATAGCATAAAAATAGACAAGGTAGCTAACTGTATTTGCGTTTGTTTTCACAGAAAGTATTGCAGCCATTTTGTTTGAAACCAGATTTTCATTTTGAAATGAAATTGTCAGGGATATTCTAATGATAGATAATTACAGTAATGTATTGCTTTTCACTTTTTTTGCTTTAGTTGCTTAATATTTAAGCTTTGCTCCGTGCTACCTTCTTGTCTGTATATTGAATGGTCACTATGCCTCTTTCATTTTGTAGACTTGAATGAGGAAAATATGATTCACCCTTTAAGGTTTGCTGAGAAGTAAATGATAAAGAATGTTGTGTAACATTTATTCAAATAAAGCCTTGATTTTTTTCAGTGCTCTTTTAAAGGGAAATATAATGTTGAATAATGTTTTGATGTCTTAACCTTCTTGTTTTATTAGTTCTTGACCCAAAAGCCTTTGATTTATGTTAAAAAATTTTCTGCTGAATTAAACAAAGATTAAACTGAGGTTACTAGTCCACTGCTGGAAGTCTATCACATGGACAAGTCTCTATCCAACCTTACATTTCACCACGGTGGCTAAAAGATACCAAGTCATGCTCAACCAGCCGGATGCTTCCCACAAGCAATAGGAAAAAACTTTTCTTTTTCTTGTGTAATTAACAAGAAAAGATTACATGTATGTTGTAGAAACAGATACAAAGAAGCCCTGATGGTTCTGTTCCTTGGCTGCGACTGAGACGTGCTAAGTCCGCATTAAAGGAGGAAGGTGGATGTCATGGGAAGAGGTTGTTGCCCCTTGCAGACGCGATGCCAGCATGGTGGGTGAGTGCCAAGCGAGCTGCAGAGCTGGGGGTGAGCTCAGGGCTCACCTGGGCAGAGAGAATCTCACTGCAAGCAGACGAGGTCCGTGCTGTCCCGGCAGCAGCAAGGTGCAAAGCAGCTGAAACACAGAAAAAGTGCTGGGCCTTTGAATACCTCTGTGTGCTGCACGCTGATCTTTTCTTTGGCTGGTTTTTACTGCAATACTAACAGTTTCAGACAAGTCTGTCCGTTGCAGGTAAGTGTAATTGGGTATTTCTCCATTTAGGGAAGAAATGTCTTGCACTGAGTGTCGTTATCTTGCCATGGGGCTCTATAGGAGGGGGAGCTAGCTGTGCTCTAACAGCTAACTCCTGTACCGGAGCTCTCCATCTCTGGCACTGCGGTCAAAGGAGGGCCACGTTGGCCAATATTTATTCAAATGGCAGAATCTGTAGAGTTGCACTCTTCCATTAAGTAGAAGGTAGCATTTATATATAGTTTTTTTCCACTTGCATTTTTATTACCGTAAAGAAAAGATAGCCTAATTTTAGTTGAGCTCCTAGGTTAAACAGAAAATAAGCTGCTCGGGTAAACTTGGGTTTCTAGGAAGTGGTTATTTCAAGGAAGCATTAATATTTTTATGGTGCACAGTATGCCAGGAACTAGTGGGCGATACAGAGGTACTCACCCTTTTGTAAGGTGTTTTGTTGCAGTGACCTGTTGTTGATAGTCAGAAGTCTTTCCCCAAAACTGAATTCACTTCTGGAGTGAAGTGATCACGTGCATGTACACTGTCTGTAGCGACTGCTGTCTTGGCCCTGGGCCTCTATGATGCTTTTGAAACCAGTTGGTGCCTCCTGTAACTGTGAGTGAATGTCCACGTCTGTCTGTTGCTTGAAGCAGAGCTCCAGCATATGTGTTTTTCTTTTCCTTCGCAGGGTTGTTTCTTATTCTGTCCGGATTACAGGAACTCCCATCCTCTTTCTCTCATTATTCATTCATCCTTGCAGCAGTTCCTCTTGAATTGGTTATCCTCATTAGGCTGTGGTGGAGAGGGTTTTTTTTTCACTAATGGCTTTTCCTTTGTGACATTGTGTTGGTAGCGTCTCGCTGTGGGAGTCTGCTGGATTTGCTGCGTGACTGTGAAGCCCACAAGAGAGGTTAGCCAGACAGATTTCAGAGCTCTGCAATTACTCCATTGATTAATGTTCACTCCAGTAGTTCGGTGACAAAAGTATAAAAGTAGCCCAACCTTCAGTGATGAAGCCAGTCCTACACAATGCCGCTCAGTAATAGTGTTTACTGCTGCCCTGAAGCATCAAAAGGGTGATACTTAATGAGGGCAAAAGTGCACGGAGCAGCTGCTCAGTGCAGCTCCTGGCGCAGGAGGGTTTTGTGATAGCTTGCCAGCTAAAATGTGAGAGATCGGTACAGAGAAATAAGATTTCCTGTAGGGTGAGAGCAATGGGCAGATTTCTTAAGGAAATCGGGTAGATCAGTAACAGAGAGATGATGTAGTAAATTCAGACACTGTCACATACTCATTATTTTTAAGCATTATGTGTTGAGGAGCGCAGCGTGAGGATGCAGGCAGTCACCTGCCCGAAGCCTCATCTGCAGTTAAGGAAATCACGCAAGAGATACTCTTGCATTACCTCTGTGCTCCCTGGGCTCATCTCCCCAACTGACGGTATCCTCCAAGGCTGCTAAGAGTGTAAGGGGCTGCTGAGATTTGCACGGTGAGATCCTTCTCATGCTTTTGCACTTTCTGGAAGGTTGGGAATGCCACCAGGCTGGGACGATTCTCTGATGTGTGAGGTGTGGTTGTGCGTTGCGAGGAGCACCCGTAGTGCAGCAGAGAACCGGAGCTGTTTTGAAAAGCAGCTCATCCCTCTGCTCAGTCGAAGGTAAAGCGATGCTCAAACTGCCAGATGCTAACGAGTGCGCAAAGAGGCTGTCAGCAGCACGATGCAGCAGTACCGGCAGGCCTCTAAGCAGCTGCTGGGGCAGAAGCAAGCCCATGTGCCTTGGTACCAACTGCCGCTCACTGTCATCATTTTTTTTTCTCTTGCTCACTTGTCCTTGCTCAAGTCATCGTAGGTGCATTTGTCATTCTCCCTCTTCGTGCAGGGAGGGTGAGCGGAGGCAGGGCTTTCCGAAGGCACTGCGTGGTGACCTTCAGCAAGTGCTGGCTGGCAGTAGGAAAAGGATCACGGTGTTTGCTGGTTCAGACAGTGCTGGCAGCTGGTTTTTATTTGCATTCTGTAGCCTGCTTTTATGGTTCTGCTCCTGCTTTTCCCTTGAGTGTTTCTGTGGTCTTTGTTTTTACTCCCTTGCTGGGTTTGGAGCACAAGCTGTGGCAGCTCCACGCTGGGCCAGCTGGACACCCCTGCAGATGTTTTTGGGGTGTTCTGAATTTGGGGTAAATATTCAAAGCCCAGAAAGGGTAGTTCTAATTTTGAAATCCAGATTTTCAGCTAAGAGCTCTGCATCTTAAGAGCTTAGGGAGTGGAATTTCCAAAAGTGCTTGTCTTGGTCATTAAATATTAAACTGAGGCTGTGCCTGCTGGAGGGCTCATTCAAACACTGAAGCACTCTGAGCCGTGAGAGGAAGGGGCTGGGGGTGCCAGAGTGTAAAAGGACCGTGCTAAATAGAAGACCTCAGAAATACTAATACTCTTCAGATGGATGTGGATAATCCTTTCATGATTCACTCTGCTGTTTGCCTTTAAAAAGACAACATTGACAATGGGCTATGAGAACGGGGGTTGGGGTAGCTGTACTTCATACACCATTTCATTAATACTGCAAAATCATATCAGAAGCCATCAGTTGCACCTTGGCTTAGTAAACGTGCTGCTCGCTGCAAGTACCATGGCCTCAGCTGTATTTGAGCTTGGAGCAGGGACACAAAAGCACATTGGGGCACAGAGAGAACTGTCGCTTCAAGGGCAGGTCAAGGCTGTAGCCATAGGCAGTAAATCCATCAGCTTCCAGCCTCATCCTTTCCCAAAGTTTCCAAATACTGCAATTCTTCCTTCCTCAGGTAGAAAAGTGCCCCACAATGGAGCACCACAGCCAAATGAGCTAGGGGAAATGTGTCTGTCTTCACCAAGATAAAGAAAGATGCCCTTGTGAGCAGCTGTGCTCAAATGCAGTCAGGGAAGCAGAGCCCACAGCCCCGCTGCCTCTCTAGGGACCCATTTTATCGCTTGGCACTCGCCAGCACCACTCCAGGACTACATTTAGGAAGCTATTCCAGCAGCTACCACCTAGAGTAGATAATACCATTTCCCCCTTCTTCCTGACATCCCACTTCACCAATGTGTCAGTCTGCAGGGAGGGTGTTGCTCAGGAGCACCTCTTGCACCGCCGCGCTTGGGGCTGTACGGGAGACGGGCTGCATTTCACATACCAGCGTTAGAACAGAAAAAATCTGCCCTACAACGTGCGTTTATCCCAGATGAATGGGCCCGACTAATGCCTGGGTGCTTCAAGTCTTATTTACAGTGGCTGATGGAGAGTCAGGTTCTTGGTCAGCAGCCGCGGGGCCCCCACACTTGTGGACCCAGAGACCGGCGCCCAGCCAGCCACCACAGGGAGCTGACGGATGCGGTGCCGGCAGCACTGGGAGCCAGGACCAGGGTGTTAGTCTCAGTCAGGCTGGGAAATGCTGCATCCGCCTAAGGAATACTGGGTTTGTAAACTGTCTTCTTGAAAACTGGTGGATGAGAAATGGTTGGGTCCAGGGACTCCAGGCAGATGGTGAGGTTTCCAACTGGGGGGATTACCACTGAACATTCAGAACCAGAAAAATTTGGTTTCTTTTAGTTTTTGGTTGGTTTAGGACCTTTAATCTATAAAGGACTTTGCTTTGTCAGGGTAGGCTGTAATGACGCTGGCTTAATGCCACAGCAGCCGAGAGCCTGAGAATTTACTGTGCCTTTTGGGAGACAAACGGGCTCACCAGAGCCTCTGCCGATAAAAGATACTCCCCAGCAATTACATCCTTCGAGCAGGAGGCTGCAAAGGTTTAAAAAAAAATTAAGTTGCTGAACAAGAAAATGCTGTGATTCTTCCAAACAGGGAAAGCTTGTGAACGAGCACTGTATTAATGCTGCACATTAAATGTGCCCTTACGCATCCTCACCTACTGTTAAAAAGAGGTGGCGCTTTGATATAATTGGTTCTTGGCTGCAGCAGCCGGCAACAGAGCTTGGCTGTTGCAATAATCCCTTGGGAATAACACAGCTAATTAAAGCCTAGGAACTGGCGACCAGCAGCTTCTCCTTTCTCGCCGGCTATGTCTGTGCTAATCAATCAGAGGTAGGTAGATCTCAAGGAAGTTTCGTGCTGAAATGTGCTAATCAAGAAAGGAAGGATTCAAAGCTTGGTGCTTTATCAAATCCTAAATATCCCAATGTGATGAGCTGAGAGAGATTTCAGATCCCTGCTTGAGCTGGGTGGGAGGGGATCGGCGGGGCTGTGCTTACGGTAAGTCACGGGCAGGGTGTGTGTCAGTCCCACGGCCTCTTTTCTGAACTCCAGAGCATCGCCTCTGGCTGCCTCGCTTGGGGCTGGTGTTTTGGGAGACAGATCTTGTGATGTGAGTGGAGAGCTTATTTTTTTTTTCTTTTAAGAGATGCTAAATGTCCCAAATCTTTGATGAGGTTGAGGGAACTACAGGTGTTCAGCTCCTCTGAAGGCCAGGCCTCAGGACTCTTGCACTCAGAATCCAGAATTAGCTGGAAAAACCTGCATTTGCACCTTTCCCCGAAGCACCGCGCTCCTGGGGTTTGGCAGAGCCCCTGTGGGTGAGGGTACCAATGTTTTATGCCCCTTGAGGGTGCCCTGCAAGTTGAGCTTATCTTATGGACCTGATTTTATTCTCCTAGGAGAAACCTATGGACTTTGCTTTGCTGGTTGCTCCTGATTTGCAACGGGTTGGGCTGTCCTGTGTTTTATAGCACCTGCCTCAGAGCTGGGCACTCCGGTACTGCCAGTTAAGGGCAGGCAGCTGTGCCAGATGCGGTGCAGCTGTGGTCTGATGGTCACAAGTGGGCTAAAGTGATAGTTGGTTGCTCAATGGAGCCGAGTTAATTTGCTAGCGGAGGTGCCGGCCCCAGAGGAGAGCTGGGAGGAGAGGGAGGTGAAGCAAGAGGCAAGCCGGGATGTCCTGCCCGGGATGCTGGGTGATGGCAGCCGAGCAGTAGGGTGTGGAGCCGGCATGGCCCCTGTGGCTTGGCAGCCGCAGCTGAGGGAGCCCACCCGAGTTTGTGGTTTAATGCCGGGGGTCAAGGGGAGGTGAGAGCGCACAGAGGTGGACAGCAGCGTGGCTGTGCCATGTACGTGGGGGAAAGGGCCAGATCCCGCCTGTCTCCTCATCAAGGAGCCAAAAGGCAAGAGCAGGTGGGAAGAAACAAGGTGGTGGTAGAAAGAGGAGACGAGGCCTTGCAGGCTGCCAAGGGCAGAAAGAGCAAAAGGCAAAAGGGCGTTCACTGCACGGAAATGGAAATGGCCCTGGGTTTGCTCCTCTGCCAACCTGGTCGTGATGCTGCGTTGGGTTTGCTCACGAGGGTATGTGGCAAGGGGCAGCAGAGTGAGTGCTTAGGGGAAGAGACCTTCTCAGGGCATCCCACCTCCCGCTGCAGTAAAGGGACATCAAATAAAAACAGGATTTTGACAAGGTTTGTGGAGCCCTTCTCTGCAGCTGGGTGGATAGCTGTGCTTTGCTGAGGAGATGCTAAGAGAAGGCTTTTTCTGGGGCTGTTTGCTTTCTCAGGAACCCCCGTATACACCTTAGAGCTTTCTGAAATGACAATTTCGGAAGCCCTTGCAAGTCGGCTGCAAATGCAGAAATGCAAACTGTGGCTACAAGGCTGGGTGGGTTACAGAGACCCAGCAAGTGTCTGCTGCCAGGGATAACCACAGGAAGGAGAACAGATTGAATTACGGAGTATGGGACACTACAGGGACTCTGTAAATGTAGTTACAAAACCTCAGCGATTCTTCCAATCCCTTGGATAAATGAAGACAGACACTGGAAATGGCCGTATTTCACTGCACATCTTGCAGAAGAGAAGGCTCTGGGCAGACCTTACAGCAGCCTTCCAGTACCTAAAGGGGCCTACAAGAAAGCTGGGGAGGGGCTTTTTACAAGGGCAGGGAGTGATAGGACAAGGAGCAATGGCTTTAAACTGGAAGAGGGAAGGTTTAGATTAGGTATTGGGAAGAAATTCTTTGTGGTGAGGGTGGTGAGGCGCTGGCACAGGTTGCCCAGAGAAGCTGTGGATGCCCCACCCCTGGAAGTGTTCAAGGCCAGGTTGGATGGGGCTTTGAGCAACCTGGTCTGGTGGAAGGTGTCCCTGCCCATGGCAGGGGGGTTGGAACTGGATGGGCTTTGAGGTCCCTTCCAACCAAACAATTCTATGATTCTATGATGATTCTATGATTTATGGCATGGAGAACTCCATCCTAGAGAAGGTCATCTGGAGTTGGCTGAGTCCAGCCCTGCTGAGGCAGCTCACTTGCTGGATTTTTAGTAATTTAGGTTTTGCGCTAACCTGAACACCCACTCTAAACTTCCTCTGTGTCCAGGTTTGATTCAGGAGGTGGAGCAGGCTTGAGTGGCGGCAGAGAAGTGGAGGGTGAAGACGTCTCTCTCGGGTATCATCACACATGAAGAGGAAGAGGTAACAAAAGTGATACGATCTGAAATTTAGTGTTGTAAATAAACCACATGGAATTATCAGACAGCACATAGAGGTTTCTAGTTCCTCATTCTTACTCCTAATATTCCCTTACAATAAGATGGTTTGCAGGGTCTCAGAAATGAGAAAAAAAAATGATATAAGCTTTAGAATACGGTAATGTAGTGCAATGACTTAAGTGACTGGACTGGCAACTACTGGGTATTACCTATTCAGGAAGGGTGTAGAGTAAGTAGAGGAAGAAGCGGCAGCAATTTTAAATACTGTAGGCTAAAACGGCTACTGAGCACATATCAATGTGTGTGATGATCAAGCTCAGGAAACAGGACTAATGGGCCCACCAGAAAACAGATCAGCTACCTTTCAAGTGCCCTTGTAATGAAAAGAGAAACTGCTGGAGCCATACTGGGCACTCTGAGTTTCCTAAAATTATTTCTAGAAGGGCTTTCTAATATGAGATCCTGGATATAGTACTTTGAGCCATATTATAATGTCCAGAGACAAAAATCAGTGTCCTGGAAGTTGGTGGTCATAGACAGAGAGTCTGGAGTTACCCACAGATCTATGCATACCTACCTACATATAAACATACATATTTTTTCCATTTCTATCCCTGCTTTAAAAAACATAAAACTAGAAGGAAAAATTGGGTAAACTTGACTAGAAATAAGAAAAAGAGAAAGAAAAATGTAAATTTCTAAGATGCTAGACAAAGGAAATATGAATTTTTTTAAAAACTACAAATGAGGTAATCTTTGGCTATATGACAAGGAGGTTCAACCGTGATATGAAGGCAGCAGTTAAAAAATAAAAACAATGCATATGGGAAGACAACATAGGTAGTTGCTATAAACTTGATGTAAGAGAATATGATCTTGATAAGGAAAGCTTAAAAAAGACATGACTAACAAAGATAAGGATGATACAAGAGAAATGTTAATGTTGGTAACAAAAGCAATGCTCAAAATGCAGCGGGGGTCTGTTGCAGACCTTAAAAATACTGGTGTTTGTTTGGTATTTCTCGATTTAAAGCAAGTGGGATGACATATTTGCCATTCCGTTAGCAACCAGGCAGAACAGTAACAGGACTGAAAATAAGCCCAGATATTTCACCTAAACCAGCCAACAACTGGCTCACCCACTTTGCCCTTAATGTATGCTGGGTACAGAGACAGGTCAGTGGAGCAACAGAGGGCAAAGATGACAACCCAGGTAAATATAGGCTGGTTGCACAGACATCAGGGATAGGAATCTGAAAACAGGATCAGAAATCCATTAATAAAGAATTAAAGGCAAACATGCAATTAAAATCCATCAAAAATAGACCTTGTCATTCAACCAGGCTTAGTAAGTCTAATTATAAAGACACATCACCTGGCATGGCACTCTACAGTACACGCAATAGAGATAACTAACTGCCTACAGTATAAAATAAACGATACATATGTGCATTAAGATTGTCTCCCTGACAGATCTCAGTTTGCCACTGTCCTTCACATAGGGACATTCCCTGTGAGATTCTGCTCACATCACTGCTAGATCTCAGACTATTTGACACTTTCATCAGTGACTGAGGAGCAAATCTAAAGTCACTCCTGAAAACACTGGTAAGCAACAGCATGGTGGGAAAACACACGGAAAAACATATATTGCTCAGTCAGCCAGGCCTGCCAAACAAAGTGTGACTTAGTTTTGCATTTAGCTGCGTTAACACAAGGAAGAAAAAGTTGTCCACAGCTGCAGGAAAGGGGAGTCTGTATCATCTCAGCTATCCTTGGAAAGGCTGAGGGGAGGTCTAAATCTTAGCTCATCTGTTGCCAAAAGTGTTGAGACAGTCTTTGGGGGTCTAAACGAAGAAGTGAGTAAGAATGTCATGCCTTCTGTATAGAGCAGAAGGGAGACGAATCTCAGTGTCAGTTCTGATGTCTCTTCCTAATGTCAAAAAATGGAAGGCCTGCGACACAAACATTATGGAAATCCTGCAGAACGTTCTTTGTAGGGAGAGAGTTAAGGCAGCCCTGTCTCTTCAGCTTACAGAGAAGACGAACAGGCCCCTTTGTTACTCTGCAAACATGTTCAGGAAGAAAAGGCCAGGTACTAAGAGGATTTTTATTTGGCAGGCAAGAGTAAGAAGGAACAAAGGCTGGGAGCTGAGGACAGACAACTCAAAGTGAAAAAAAGGCACATGTTTGTTACAATAAGGGTAACTATTGGAACAAATTAGCAAGGAACTTGTTGGTTTAAGAGCACTTATATTTAAAAGATTATGTTTCCTGAAACATTTTTTTCCTATTAGAGGTTGTAAGCCCAAGACGTGTGACTCAAAACACCCTGGCACTGCGGTGGCATTGTGACCAGCTACACCAGGAGGAAGTACCGACTACCCTTCTGGTGGCAGCTGTGATGACTAGTTTAGACATAAAAAAAAAAAATCCCTTAAAAATCAAAAGCAAAATAAATGCAATTATTCAGGATTTGGACAATGCAAAAGGACTTTCAGGCAATTAATTGGGAATTTTACCTAGAGGAGAACTTGCTGTAATGGCAGATAACACATTTCAGAGGTTTCTGGTTTAGCTGGAGAGTGGCACTTTGAGTAGGTATGACCTATAGATTTGAGTCCTCACTAATGGTGTGCCCAATTTCCAGTGACACTAATCCATCTCTTTCACATGATGCAATTAAATTACAAACACAAGCGTGGAAAGCAAATCAGCTGCAATCCTTCAGCAAATTACAAACACAAGCGTGGAAAGCAAATCAGCTGCAATCCTTCAGCTTCATTTGTTCTTCCCTTCATTTTAAAACTATAGGTACCCATTGAGCATCCAGCAGGGAAGTTACACACTTACTTGATGTTGTGTTTGCACAGCAGGTAGTAATTTCAAAAGTTTTGTTGTGCTTTTATTTTCCAGAATAAGTTAACCAGCCTCCACCCAAGAAGGTGTATTCGCAGCCCTCCAGCCCGTTAAAGATGTGAAGCAGGAACAGAACAGAAGGAAGAAAATCTGTCACTGAACTCATTTGTAAGACAAGCGGCAGGTTGCCAAAAGCCACTGCTTGTAACTTTGCACAACAGCCATACACTGGTAAATAATACATATACACACACAGTGCGTGTAAAGATACCAATTATATAGAAAATTTAAAGTATCCGTAGTAGCTTCAAAGCGGTTCCATTTATGTATGTTCTAAGGGGGTGTATATATGTTGCAGCTGAGTGTAACCCAGGGCACAGACCTAACCTGCTTCCCTCTCGGCGACGCAGGACTAGTGCTGATGTTGGTAAACGAGAGGACAGCCCAGATGAGCTCCTTTCCCCACCCTTCAGCCCCTGGGGAAAGGAGCTGCTGCTGTAACCCAAGAGCCAGTAGACTGGC
>NW_009606438.1:0-34759 GCF_000690535.1 Cariama cristata | reverse complement strand
GAACTAGGAGCTCTGGGGAAGCATAATTCACAAGCACCTGAGTGCCGCTGTTTGGGCACAAACCAAGCTTATGATGAGCTTCAGCCCAGCACCGCCTCTGCTCAGGGCTCCTCTGAAGCAGCTTGGGCACTTTTGCTCCCTAGCGTTCCAGGTTTCAGGAAAGACCATTACCATTTATACATACTAGGCCCGACACTCTGCCCAATCCAGTAAACCTTCTCTGAAGCCGAAGAGCTCAGTTCAGAAAGCAGAGTGGTTTTACAGCTAATTAGCCTATCTGGACCTGCGCAGCCTCTTGAGTGTGAGCACGCGTTTCTCCCAGCACGTTCCCTCATACTCCCATTGCCTGGGTAAGCTCAGCCATCTGCCTGGGTACCGGAGTCTGACGCACCCGGCCTGTGGCTGGCAAAGCCCTCTCCAGCAGCACTCTGGCTGCTCTGAGGAGCAAAATCTTGCTTTAAAACTTCCCATCCACACACCTACCCATTTGCCCAAACTTCATTAGCAAAGGAAAATCAGCCCTGCACATTAGAAACTTTACTCCAGTAAAGCATGGCATAGTTAGAGTTTCAGCACGAGGAAATCCTAGAGGCAGTTTGCTGTTATTTACTTAAGGGATGCCTTAATTATGCAGAAGATGTTAAAGGCTGCATAGGCCTCACTGTGAATTAGGGCTTCTCTCTTCTTTTGAAAATGACATTTTAATTCCCATAGACTTAATACACACTCACTGCAGACTTGAGACAGTTTACAAACAGGTAACCACAAAGTCAAAACTAAAACGCAGCAGGACAGAAGTAAACAACAATCAAAAAAACCCTCCACAGCTGCAGAGACAAAAGTGAAAATAAAGCATCAGGAACACCCTAGCTTGAGAAACTATTCCTTTCAGGCATATTAGTGTAACGACTGGAGCTCTACAATTTCAGTCCTTAAGTACACACAAAGAGACATCCTGAAATAAATTCAAGATGACAACCAATACCCAACAGACAGCCACCACAATTATTTAATTAATTCATGTATTGAAATCTGCATGGAAACAACTGAAAAATCTGCCTCCAATGAAAACATTTCAGCATCGATATAAAAACCAGTAAGTAGTAATTACAAAAGACACCCCTTCTCCAAAATCTGAATGAACTACTTCAACATCACCTATATATAGATACAGGTATTTCAAAGTCTTCCAAGGTCTAGTATACTATGAAGATCTTTTGCAATCAACTTTAACATCACTTATTTGTTTGCCACTATGGGTATGTGTAATATGAATGAATCTCAGACAAGCAAATTTAACCAATTTTATGGTACATTACAAAGTGTGTGTGTGTGTATATATAGGCACAAAATCCCCTTGTTGCCTTCAGAAAAATTAATAAAAAGTAAACAAACTGTGGCATAAGGGTGGCCTGAGGTTAATTTACTGATATTGCTATAAACAAGAAAAAAAAAAATCAAATGCTTCAAATTAATGTCTTGCAAGTATGTTATTTGTGGGTGGCTATAAGCACTTTAAACAACAATACCACCATGGGAAGGATTAAAATAAGGCAAAAACTTCAAACACCAAACCAACAGAAATACCAAGCCTTTATTACAAAGAAAAAGTATTCCACAGAAGAGGCTGGCTTGCTTCCATGCATGCTGTCAGTCATATCCACCTGCTGAGTGTGGAGAAGTGCTTCTGCTAGATTCATTAATTCCAAGATATCATTAGGCTTTGTTCTTGGCTAGAGGTGCGTAAGCATTTTGATTCAACTGAACTGCTTGCTAGAATTTTGTTGCCAGCAGTGAGTGGGCCAAAATAATGAACCTGACTGTTGGAAACGCCAAACACCACAAGGGAAGGAAAAAAAAAATAATTAAAAAAAAAAGTCACAGACTGGACACAGTTATCACTAAGAGAAGTCAAATGACTTGCTTTACATCCACATTGTAAATAATTGCGCACGCAAGTAAATGAATATGCTTGAGTCTTATCTTCACTTGGGGAGCGTGAAGAACGTTTGCTGAATCCTTTTATTGGTACGTGCAAGCACACAGTCACGAAGCCTGAAAGCCAGCAGAGCTAGACTGAATTCACGTTATCTATTGTTGTTTGGATTTTGAACAAAATTGATGGAGTATGAACCAGTTGATGAATCCTGTTTTATCTGGAAATTTTCTGTTGACAGGCCAAAGGGGCGGAGAACCAAATTCCCAAGATCCTTCAGTTTGCCTACAATGAAAGGAGAGATAACCTGTTAAGTATTAAGCAAAGGGAAAACTCCCATTGAATTACACCCAACCAAGCAGTCCAGCTCTACTGATATATCTACTAATTTAAGGTAAGTGCTGTGGAAATCTCTACAGTTTGTTGAATATTTAGGCTCTTACCATGAATTAAAAAAATCCCAATTGTGATGTAGTTACTGTCAGTTTTGGGCTTGAATAAAGATCACCATGCTGGTTCTAAACAGTTTGTCTGGCAGCCCTGATGAAGAGCCAGTGGCTGCAGACAGTCATGGCTATGCGGTTATAGCTATCCAGAAGCACCTTATTTCTTCAGTTATAAGCTCTTGAGGCACAAGACTTTAACAGCTCACACCAAAGCACCGGTCTCTCCAATATTTATGCTTGGATGTAACTCTGATAGAAAAATTGAATGTTGGCAGCTAACACAAAGATTTCAGTTCTGGTCATTTTTGATGCAGCTACAGCTCTATAAACAATCAAGAATATTACAACCACCCAGTTTCCTAGACTACCAAAAGACATAATGAAAGCTAAAGTTCAAACTATTCACTTGTAATTATCAAAAATCCCTTTCTAAGTCTGTATATTGATATAAAGAAAAATAAAACAAATTCATTCTTGCAACTGTGTTTGCACCTGCAAACTAAGCAGTTCCATCTGAAGCATACAACTTTATAGCCATTTTGTGTGCAGAAAACTCAGCATGATGTTATGTGACATGACATCATTAACTCACACTCAAAACTGCAGTTCTCCAGGACTAGTTACGACTGCTAAGAGCTCTAAACAACTATTATTTAACAAGCATTGTTAAATATACATAGGGTATATTTACAGTTAATAAAATCTAAAGGCTTTATCAATATATATGTATCATACAAGCTTTCTGACTGTAGAAAATTAATCTTTCTACCATCTATAAAAGGGGAAGGGCAACAAAAGGACATCCTTTTAAAAAAACTGTATCTATACAGAGATGATGAAATAGATAAAATGCATAAAATTGAACATGAAGCAGAGGTAACAACTTCAATGTTGGCTAAACACAGGCTAACTGAGCCCCTGCCATGACAAGACAAAGGAGGAAGATGGTCAGTTTTCCAAGAAAAACATCATTTTCCTACTGGCTTCAATGCAGAATTGTAGACTAATTTCCCAAAGAACAAACAGGGTAAGTTTGGACAAGTTGAACCCTGCCCTAGTTTTGCATCCACAGGCTACATGCCACCTTTCAAAAAGCCTTCTACCTTTACTAGATTCTTCAAGGCAACGGACTTTGTTCTGCTGGGAGTTTTGTGCGTGCACATGGTGGGGAAAAAGTAACAACAATAGCTGACTTACGGGAAATCCAGCTGAGCAACTGTAGTCGTCACAATCACGTAACTAAAATGTGCAAGTACCACACCTATTCCTACTTGCACGTGTGTGCTTTCAGCAAGCCATCTTAAGTCATGAGAAACATCTCTGTTACTCTAGGCATCTTCACCTATATTTCTATATCTAAACTAACGTATTAGAATCTAACTGCAAAGTCATATGAACACTTATTTAGTTTCTTTGCTTTTTTTAAGTTCTTTTGTTTGTTTGAAAAGCATGTTTCTGCCTTCACCTATATTTCTATATCTAAACTAACATATTAGAATCTAACTGCAAAGTCATATGAACACTTATCATTTAGTTTCTTTGCTTTTCCTAAGTTCTTTTGTTTGTTTGAAAAGCGTGTTTCTGCCCAGCAGTGCAATCATCACTACTGCTATTAAGTAAATTTCCTCACTACAATGCACCAGTCAGAATTTAGTTCCAGCTTTGTTGCTAGGCCATCCTGAAGCAGTCACTTCACAGCAGTGATAAAGGACTACAGAAACATAAGGAGCAAAGCCCTATGAAAGTTCTTTGCAGAAAGAGACAAGCAGTATTTTTGTTGCACAAATGCAATACGAACAGATCAGATTTGCCTTGCCTGACACTGCAGGCCTGTGACTGCGCGCAAAACAGAAATCACATCCAAGTCTGAACTTATTCCATGGAATTATGCCCCTTATCTCTTACAATCTGGCAACAGTCCTAACACCATCCACCATAAACCAAAATATGCTATTTTTTCAACCACATTTCCAAAATTAAATTGGGGCAGGGGGGAACTTTTTTGAACACATTCACAGAAAATACAAAAAGAAACAATATCTGGGGAAAAATGTCAACATTTTATTCTAAGGAACAACTCAGTCCTGCATAAAGAAACTAACAGTATTACTACAGTACTCCTAAATATGCCAAAGTAATTAAGACCTTGCATCAAAGTGCTGGTTCACAACCAGGTACCTTTCAGAGATTTGTGTAATTATTTTAAGGCAAGATTGGTCTTTGAGAATCAATATGGAAATTCTGTGGCCTTACACAGGGAAAAAAAAAGACAGCCTACAAAAGCAGCTAGTTGGCAAGACAGAATTTTTCTTCAATTTGATTTTTTTTCTGTATGGATTAACAGATGAGGTGGTTGCGTGATCTGGCCAAAGTCATTCCAGTGAGTGGCTCAGCTAGGATTAGCTTCTTTGTACTGATGTTGTTGTTTTTTGTGTGGTGTTTTTTTTTTTTTTTTTAAGCTACACCCTGTTTAAGCAAAGTTAGCTATTAAGTTCATAATTTTATACTGCAACCTACAAGCATTTTGTTTATAAAAATACAGAGTTGTTCATAGCATCTCAATGATTGGCATGAATAGTTGCTATTGTACTTCTAGAGAAATATTTGGTCATTGCTTAACTTCAAGTTTGGGGTGAGAAGTGTCTTTGTCTACTGGTGGAAGAATCCTGGCATAGCTAGAGTCAGTTGTAAACAGTTCACAAGTTATCCAGGCACTGCAGCTGGCTGGGGAGCAGGCAGACAAGTTTGCCTGTTTCAGGAAACTGTGAAAGGTCTTTTCTAATTGGAGTTAGTACGATGGCTCTTTTCCGGTCATACTAGAGCCAACAAACACAGAACAACTGCCTTGGTATTCTTGCTTGTAGCTAGGCCAGCTCTTTGGAAGAAGCTGAAGACCGTATCATATATTTAATACTTTATTCTTCATCTCACTGTGATTGAATAATTAAAACAATACAGTCATAGGTCACCTTCCTGTTCTATCACTTAAATCCACATACAACAATGCCTTTTGGTGCAGCCACAATTTAATAAATTGTTAATGAAGCAGAAGAAAGCCTTGCCTTTTCCGGGAACTCACGCCCAAAGCACTGCTCCTGCTGTCTTGGCACACATAAACCCATCATTGTAGGAAAGCACTATTTCCTCCTCCCCCACTCTCCTTTCATCCCTAAATTAGGATCTGTAGTTAAGTCCAACCTCCCCCTCCCCCCAAAGAAAAGCTCTCTTAAAACAGAGTCTGTGCTTGAAGGAAGGAAAAAGGCATGTGGAGCTGTGACTCAGCTGCAGAGTTCTCAGCAATCAAACACTCACTTGTCCCCGAGCAGGGTCACATTCTCCTCCCTGAGACCAGATTTTCATAGATCTTGTTCTTTATATTTTAAAGAGCCTATGTCTACTTTTCACCTGGAACTCCAGCACATTAAGTTTCTTCAGCAAAGCAATATTCAGAGGTTAACAAGAAAACTAACTGGTAAAAATCAATTAGGGCTCAGAACTCTGTAATGCGTTACTCACCTAAACTGCAATTTAACATCCTGTTGCAAAAGGCAGATGCATGAAAAGATTTCTCAGGATTTACATTAAGATGTAACAGCCAAAATTAATTGCTATTCAGTCTTTCTGGCAATAATTCTATCATAGTTGCTAGTGGTAATGTGGCGTTTGGAAGTTGAAAAGCTAGATATTGTTTGTGTTAAGAGTTTTTTTTGGATAAAAGACAAATTTCCTGATGACATCTCATCTTTGTATAACTTTCTGTATTACCAACAGCATTTCTTAAGCAATTAAAAGAGCAAGGGCAAATCCTTTTCCCTTCCCTAAATGGTAAGTGAGGGCTGAACTAAAAGTAACTCTGTATTAGCTGTGGTTTGAACTACTTAAAGTGACCTCCCTATATACAGCATTAGGGTTTAGCCCCCTTACTTGCAAATACAACATATCCTTCAGTATCAAAAAAAGCCCAAACTAATTCTTTAGGCACTAAGCCTAATAAATATCTTTGCTAATCTCAAGTAGCTGGAAAAATCTCTTACTGGCAGAAAGGCCCAGGTCATATGCTCTTATTATTAATGATTTCCATTAATCACAGTGATAATCAAGTACATTTCACTGTTTTCTGGAATGCACTCATTTATAACATAAGCTGAAAGTCCCAATAGTTTTTAATTCGATTTGATGAACTTTTGTGTGTGTAAGATGGGTTACACAGATTGGCATATGTTATGTCCCATTTTTTTATATGCAATATGCTTGGCTCCCTCGTAGCCATGCAGAAAACTGTATTGCTGCCACAGTCGCCAAGCTGCTAAACCTTGCTAAAACTATTCCAAACTTCCCCTCTTCTCACACCCTCTCCCTAAAGGAGCTGGTCCTAGTTGCCACAATAATTATAGTTTCTCTAAACAAGACTAGCTTGTTGCACAATAACCAGAAATCTTTGGCTTTACAGTCAGAAGAGAAATAAAAAAGAACACAGAAAATGGTCAGTGTATGTTCACATCCTGGGCAATTACTAAGGCAGAGGATGCTCACATTATGAAAGCATAAAGGGGAAGAGCCACATGGATTTAAAAGCTACTTTCAAAGTGTGCTGTAAGTTAAGCTTGCTTTAATGTGAAACTCAGAGGTTAGTTCGTACTGAGCAAATTTCAGTGGTAAGTGGCAGCACTAACCTGCAAAGGCCTAATGGAAATTATGAAAATAATTTAAATGCAAATGTCAGCTTTGGAGAAGTTAGACTTCTGCAGAACACAGCAGAAGCGGACTTGGTTTGGCAACAACACATGCTTTTTCTAGTGACATCAACTTCATCAGTCACATGCACTACCACTTGCACAAAAAGAATTCATAGTTAGGTAGTCTGGAAGAAAAATCCAGCCAAGAATGCCTACTCTGATTTATTTACACACAATCACTTAAGAAGTGGTTTCAGCTTCTGACAAACTATGTGGTAATGAGCTGTAGCACTGGAAAGCAGGAAACACACCTGGGGAAGGAGGAAGATGCACTCCATTTATTTTGGTTTGTTTGTACACAGCTCCAGTTTTCATGACAGTGATAGTCAGCTGGGTATACCAGGACTTAGTTTTAGTTGAAAGAATCAAAGCCTAGAAAAACAACATTACTGGCTGATTCATTGACTAAAATAAGATTTCAATTCAATATCCAAACTTCAAAGGTGGCAAAGCATGAACTGTGACATTCTTTCTAAAGATTTTGTTGGTGATTAATTTCAGTTTAGTGCCAGTGCTCCTGGACCAGGCCTAGCCTGGAACTATTAGGATGCATCTGACTTGCTCTCCTGGAACCAAAAAATCTGGGGTACAACCCAGACATCTGAGCTGACTCCCCTGTCAGAAGGCAAGAATGAATCCTTGCACACCTGGCACTCTTTAACCAGTAGTCAAATAATCTCCTAACAAATTACCACAAGCAATTGTCTATTCTGACACAGTACTCAGTTGGTAAATAGCATTGACAAAGTTATTGAAAAAGAAAAGTCAAAACAGCTTGAAACAAATACAATCCAAAGAAATCTCTTAACTACCACACTATATCAAGTTTGTCATCTTTCACTCCTTCCAGAACTTCCATCTAATCCCCCTTCTTCAATGGTAAGGGTTTTTCCTCGACCTCAGACAGAACAGCAGCATTTTGTAAACCTTTGGAAGTATTTCCTTCCCAGGCCTCCATTGTTAGATCCATGACATCACTGCTCTCTCTCTCACCAAGAAGATACAGGAAATTTTATAGCACTTAAAAATTTAGCTTGGTTACTGCCCATATTCCTAACTTCATTTCAAGTGTTCTATTAAGATAATGTATTATAGAAAAAAATCCTCAATTTCTGTTATACTAGTGGTCACAAGCAGTGCTAAGAATAAATATCAACTGCCCAATTGACACCGTACAATTTTAACGATACATACGACAATTTACATAAATCCTGTCACATGCCAAGGTTGTGGATGAACACAGGGTTATATGCTGTACTACCCCACTCTTAGTCTGTTTTTTCCGGCTGTTTAGAGCAGTAAACATCAGTGTATCTCCTTGCATGTATGTAACATCATTGAGAAGGGATTTTGTTCTTGAGAATCCCAATATAAGCAGCCTGAACTGGTTCCCAAAAAGACCAATTCAGTTCTGAAATCCTAACTGCCACTGGATTAACACTTTTCAAAAAGATCACATCTAATCTGAAATCTAGGCAAAAAATTAGCAGTATAGAACTAGGTTTGTAGTGACAGTTTATGAAGCTGGATTTATTGTTCCAGTATAATCCCTTGTGATTAGTGAGGCCCTTCAGACATTGGTAACAATGGTACAAAGGGAGAATTAAAAAAAAAAGATCAGGAATTGTTTTCATATTACTTTGTGTTGAAACCATCCCATGCTCTACAAATGGGCATGATCCTTTTGGATATTTTCTGTATTTGTCATTTATTTACAGCACAATCACACTTAACCTTCTTTATTTGTAGCTCATTATAAGTAGAATGGTGGAAACAGAATCTGATGATGTAAAGCTCTAGAAAGCCTTACTGCAGATTTACTAGGTCAAAACAGGTATAAAGCTAGAGCAAATGAGACTCCCTGCACAGCAAGGAAAAAAAAAAAAAAAAGAAAAATAAGCATAAGCCCTTGAAACAGTCTCCTCTTCCCAAATATTTTAAGAATTAATGTTACAGTATGCAAGACAGAGTTTATTTAACCTGATTCTCCGCAGAATAGCAAAATGGTGTCTTCCCCTTTCCCATCCCAAACCCTCAAAGCCTACTCATCTTAAAACTGCATTTCATCTACTACTTGTCACACCTAAAATGAGTAAACAGATAACTATTGACAGCTACTTCTGAAACAGGTTAGGTACTGTTAGTTTCTCTTTATCTTATACTGTCATTTGTCCTTGCTCTTTTGTGTGGATTTTCTAAAGAGTACAAATGAAAAGATTATATAAAAGTAAAAACTCGTCTTAAAAAGCACCAGAATGACAGATTGGCTTATGCAGTGTCTGAACCTATAAGAATTAACAAACCCTGTTAACGAGGAGACAGTAGACAATGTTGACAGCAGTCTTTTTTTGGGCAGGAGGTTCGTCCCCAAACTGTAACACTGAGAGTGGTGCAAAGTAGTGCTTTATACTTAATATTACACATGAAAACCAATTTTGCTTGGGCAATCTTATTTAAGTAGTTATCCTTTTGAAATATGTCAATCCAGTTAAGATATTATCTAAGCAATACCACACAACATGATGATGGGGGCATATACATTCAAATGAGTTATATTAATTAAATTCTTTTTTCTACAAACAAATATAGTCAATAGTATCCTTTGGTATAGAATTGTAAAAAAATCAAGAGACAATGAGCTACGCAGTTACGAAATCTAATTTCACTCCTAGCAAGGCCAGATGCCTGTTTGTAACACTAGATAGGTCTAATTCAGCCTCCAAACAAACAAGATTGAAATACTGTATAAATCAAGGTAAACATGAAGACTTGGAGGTCTATAGGTTGGAAATGCTACAAAAAGAACCAAATTTATTTCTTCAGACACAAGATCAAACATGCTTAGTTATTACAGCTGGTTGACTTCTTTTACATAAAGGTTTAGCGAAAACCCTGTTTTATCCCTTTCATGGGAATGTTTCCTTTGAAGGTTTACTTGCATAGAGAAAGGGCAGAGCAGTTGGTCCGTTTCAAACCATTTTCCTCTGTTTTTACATGCATCAATATCAAATTGTTTTAGAAGGTCTTGAGTTTTCTTTCTTTAAATCTAACTAATAGCCTTTTCTGTATGGGAGAATTATTTGGCTAGAACTTACTGTAGGTGAAACCAAGCAATAGAGAACTATGAAGAAATCAGGAGTTTTGTTGAACACAGAACAAGTATTTCCTTTTAGATTTACCTTCTTTGAATTTTATACAAGAGATTCTACTCATGCATTTTTATTTTTCTAGTAGACTATAAAGATTATTATACGCACACCCTACTTACCTAACATTTCTTTCTTTAATTTTTCATTCCGCTCTTCAATTTGTCTAGGTAATCGCTGTGGAGAGAGGTAAAAATCAGAATCAGACCCATGCTTTCAGTAATACTGTAGGTTAAGCTAATGGAATTTTCATACACATACCCAGGATACACTGTTTATGGCTTAAAAGGAATCCTTATGTCAAACCACACTTTCATCTTATTTTGGAAACCTCTAATTCATCCTATGACATCAGTTCACATAAACAGTAACTTGTAAGTGCAGGTTTCATACAGACATACATTTTTACTGCTGAAAACCAGATCTGATCTGTTCACTTGGAATTTTAACTGCAAAGCTTATGAAATTTAAGATACTTACAATTAAAAGTATATTTTAGCCCTACTTCCTCTGCTGCATGCATTAAAATTGGTAAGAAGGGCTAGAGGAACTAAACAAGCACAGCATTTGACTTCTGAACATAAGCACAGGTATAATGAGGAAAACATCCGTAGTGTCAGTTCTCAGTGGCATCACACTTCAGGGAAATGCACGCTGTGAAAACATGATCTAAATACACATATTTTATCAGAAGATCACTGAATTAACTGTCAGTGAACTTCAGGACATAGTTTAATGAGCAACACCTTACCACGCAATATATGGCATAGTTCTGAGGAGGAGAGTGCATTATAAATGAGGGCCTTGATTTGGCAGTTCATCATGGGGAGGGAAGTCCCAACAGTTCATCCTGAGCAAGGTACTAGTCCAAGTAACAGTTCATTAACGTGCTTTTTCCCTCTCAGAACTGGCACCAGTGTTAAAATCTGTTGCACCATCACAAACAAACTTACCACAAGTTTCTAATGAGCATGACATTAACTGCATGGTCTATGCATTCCTAATGCTTGGAGATTCCCATTTATGCCTAGAACAGCTGTGACTCATCTTCCACCTTTACACAGTACTGCTGTTTTGCTGTATGATTGTAATGATCATTTTTAATTAGAACTCTATGTTCACTACAACTAAATTTACCATTTTATCATTTAAATATTGCATTTTCTATAGATCACTTAAATACAACATTAAAACAAAATATATTACAAGTGGTGGTCACTTTTTATACAACTTTTTTCATGTTTTTCAGAAGTACTATTTCAAGCTTTTATACTATACTTATTACTGTATAGTTCTGGCAGTTCAGCATGCAATTATATGCATAACTATGCTGTCCCTTCTTGTGGAGGTCACAGCAAATAGGACAGATCTGCTGTAATGGTGCTATCAGTAAATTAATTACAGTTCCAACTACGGTAACAGGTGTGGAATTCACTCCTGATACACTTCCCTTGTGATAATTGGCTTTTCAACACAGTTAAAGAATTCATTTTCTAATCTTGTTCCTTTCCTGTCATTTACAGCTCCAGTCATCATGGATAGGTTTGTCATCCTGGTATCATTGCCACAGTGAAATAAGATGTTCACCTCAAGAAAAAGCCCACTGACAAGGCTGCCTGGCTATTCCTCTCCTCTTCAATGCAGGATACACTGGGGAACACAGGCAAGTACAGTTCATTTTCTATAGTGATGGGGAAGAGAGGTGGTATAGCCCAGGGGGGGAAAAAAAAAACACAGAAAAATGAATACTAAGGAACAGAATGCAGATATGCATGGATGGCTAAGCTTGAAACCAGCCCAGGCCCAGCATCACCAGTGAGCCAGATCTGATTAGCCCAGTCAAGCCTCATCTGACTCCTGCTGACCCAGAGGGGCTTATTAAGTTGGGTGCAGATCTGGACCTAAGCTGCCTGCATGAAAACATGTGTGGATATCCCCAGGCTCTAAGTTCACTTTGCACTGTGGCTGTGAGATTTGCTGAATCTTGGATGAGTTTGGCATGTATTGTGTCTCTCTCTCACACTTGGACATCAGACCTTAACAGGAAATGAAGACAGAAATCCTTGACCTGCCATACATACTCCATGTTTTGTCTGTCTGAATACTACTATTCCAAAAACTCGGCATTTCTCACTCCAGAAATGTATTTGCAAGGTTAGTTACCTATAGAAAGGCGTCCGTAAGGACAACTATTCTCTTGTATCTATGATGCTTATCTCAAAGTACAGCTTCTTTTGGTAAGTAAGTTTATCTGGACTGCCAATCCCTCTAACACTGTGTTGAAGCTAAAATTCACACAACACTGTTAACACACCTGCTAAAAACAAAACCTAAAGATTGATATCATATAATTAAACTCTTTCTGGGAAAGCATCAATAGGGATTATTTGACCACAAAACATTATAATTTCAAACTGTTTAATTTGGCATTGAAGATGTCAAAAGTAGCTAAAGTGTGTGACACTAGGATTTAAATCAAAACACTAGCACTGTATTCCTGAAATATAAACAGTATTGAAATTTTAGAGCAGCTACCTAATCAGGAATCAAAGCAAAGGACTACTGTGTATTTAATATTTTTAAACTGTCATTTAACAAGATCATGACATTCCCTAAAGCAGTACATGAGTATTTTCTGTGTACAGGAAGAAGAAAGATTTGCTCTAACAGGGAACGAAGCTAATTTGCAGATTCTCTTGATGCATCATTTTCATTACCAGTGAGGGGGAAAAATGCTGTGGTATTTCTGCAAAGAGCCACGCACTTTACCTTACAATAAAGCAAAGCTTTTTACTCTCCTACACAGTAGATACGTTAACCACATATGTGGAATCAACATTACACTTGGAATTGGTTTTTTATTAAGAAATTTAGAGATTATAAATATTTTTAAAAGTGTAAACTAGCTGTCAGTATTTCCTTTTTCAAGAGGGGAGTTTTAAGCTTCAGTCTCAAAAGATTGCTTCTACCCTGAAACTTGACAAAGAACAGGACCAAGTCAGGGCAGAATGTCCTAAATCCCTGCAGTGTAAATTACTGCAGCGTAAATTGAGGACATTTTGTACAAAGTGTTCTGCACCACATGTAACCCTAAAGCCTCTGCCTAGTAAAACAAGGTCAAGGAGCAGAAGGTATATGTAACAGTCAACCTCTGTACTTCCCAGCTACAAAAATTAAGAATAAATTACTGATCATTCTAAAACATTCCTGAAAGATGGCCAGGAAGAACAGCAGTGTTTATGATGCTCTCCTAGCCCAAATCTCCACTGGTTATTGAGCAAGGTCTCTTTTCTGAGATTATTACAGGCATACTCACTGAAAGAGAACTGTGGTTTTGCAAGGGGCATAAAGGAGAGTATCTATACTTTCAGGGGGTTCCATCCAGCCAAAATACATGCATTTTAAACTCCTTACATTTTGTACCAATTACTGACAGTGTCCCCAAGTCTTAAGATGTGGAGTCCTGACTGGTGGTTCATAACAATCTATCTCATCTTCATAGTTGTGCTTTGTATGATGCACTCCTTATAGACTAATACTATTTTACCAAGTAGCTGGCTAGATTACACTAGACCTCACTCTGGAGCTAGTCTAACGCTAAAAGACTACAAGCTACAGAAACTAAACCCCATCGTTACCTTTAGAAATGTCAGACTCCTTGGCTGAATTCTTGGATCAAATAAACCCTACTCTCAGCTAGGAGACTACAAACAAGGCCAACACAAATACTCTCTTCTAGACTGTGATGGACCCATCACATTCACTACCCATGCAGTAATGATGTCTGACAAGCTTGTCATTTATTAAGCCATTGCCAAGAGCTAGGTGATAAAGTGCCCTCCTGCTCTCAACTAGATGCATGCAACAAGCATCAGGGGGTTGTTTCACAGTACAGTAAACTGACCTTGTCAGTGTGTGCTGCCAAAAGTGAAGACCCCAATTCCTGCACTGCCTTGACCACATCTTCTTTCCTTCTCACTAGCATTTGCAGTAGGGCTTGTCTGACTGCAAAAAGCCAAGGCAATATAGAAGTATTTGCTTTGGGGCTTTTTGGTTGCTGGCTTGTTTTGCTTGCTTGTTGCTGTTCTTGCCTTCAGCAGAGTTAGTTGTCTGCCAGACTCATATGTAGAACCAGCCATCCCCTAGGGTCGGAGATGAGCTAGTACCAGCGCTAGCATAAGGAAAGCAACTGGACAGCTTTGTAAGCAGCAGGTAGGTAGTAGATCAGTTTAGCCGTTTTGTGAAACCATACTCTTACTACTAACAGGAGTTACACAGTTAAGCAGAATATTTTTCTGCCATCAGTGCAACTGATCCAGTCCCCAAGGAAGTAATTTCAGGCAAGGCTTCTTGTCTAATATGCTATAAAAGCAGTTTCTAATCTGTCACAACACCATAGTATGGGGAAGGGGGAGGGAAGGGGGAAATCACTACTAATGATTTATTTTCCCAAATGGAGAGTTAAAACAATTAAACCTAAGCCTTTCAAAAATAATTCTGCATTGGCATATTCAAAGTGTTTTTAGAGATAATTTTGCAGGTGAAGCAAATTTTTTTTCTTTATGGGCCAGAATACGCTGCAGGTTCACTGATGTGAATGTAACTGACGTAACTAAAATAATTACACTCTTTGAAACTTTAACCAGATATAAATAAAGTCAAGTATTGGCACATGGATTTGGGTGTCCAACTAAGAATTACATTTTAAAATTGCATCCATTTTCCTTAAAATGGAAGCAAAGAATAGTTTGTTGTTTTCCCTGCAGAAGATGGTCAGCTCTTTGCAGGCTCTCTGGTGCTTGCAAGCCATTCACCTACCATGACCTGAAGCTCCCACTTTGATAAAAAGTGACCACCACTGTACTTTTTATAGTGGCTACCTTTCATTAGCACATGCTTCTTCAAAACCACAGGCTGCATGGCCACATTATCACCACATTTGTCCTTTCAACACAGCCTTCATAACATCTTTTCAAAAATAAGAACAGCAAGCAGCCTCTTAGAGGAGCTTTCTGCACAAAATAAATTTCCCTTCTTGCTACCCTTGTGAAGAGACCCTCTGAACTTCTCAAATCCACAGCTGTTTTCCACACTAAGCATTAACATACTAAGTATCACTAGAAAAATCACTTCCTGCTGGTATTTTACACAAAGAGTTACTCAAAACGTCAAATCAGCAGGCTGTGGCAGTGACTTTAAATCCCCATTGAGTGTGGATTATTTACATGTTAGATTGGGGTTTCAGGAAGTGCTAAGGGTTTACCTTTTTTCATCCAAGCTGACACATCCTAAAGGCCAAGGAAGCTTTTAAAGCATTTCCTTACACTTCCAGAGATATAGCAAAGATTCTGCCAGAAATGTTTAATCCTGAAGTATTTGTAATTTGATTAAAAGTGGTGAAAGTGGACATTGGAACACAGTACTAAGCTGCAGATTTTTTTTTTTTTTTCAGAATGAAGAAAGTAACTGAATCAAGAGAGAGCGCTGTTCGCAACCACAAGGTGCCTTTTTCTTCAAGTGAAAGGCTAAGTTTTTGAAGATTAATAGGAAACTTCAGTCACTATTAGTAAAATAACTCAAAGTGGCCAATAGACACACAAGACATAGCAAAGAACAAGAACAGAAAACAGCTAAATCAATAAACAAAAATATCAACATTTTAAAGTGGATACAAACATAGATACAAACTGATAGAATCGTGTCCCTCTGCCACTCTCAAAGTTATATAATCAAGTCATCAAAAAAGTAATTATTTTATAATTATGCCATAAAGGCATTAGACTGCAAATTTACCAGTCAGAAAACCAGACTCCCACTAATTACACAGCTAGCAAGAACTGTATTATAGAGTGCTAGAACTGTATTATAGGGTGCTTGTATTCCAATCTCCCAAATGCAGATCTGTATTGAAATGATGGCTACTAAAATGCAGCGGTGGTTCAGACAACCTTTTCTAGCACATGCATAAATACAATTAACAGCCTCAATCAGAAAACTAGAACAAAGTGTATGTGTGTGCACGCACGCTATTCAACAGCTAAACATCTAATTGGATGCTTACAGCTTAGAACACACGTTTACTTTCACTCATTTTACAAAGGTAAAAAGAGGACTATGCTTTATGGACCTGAGACTTGTCATAGAAATTGTGGCAGTTCATGTAATCTTCCTTACATAAAACCAGATGAGAAAATCACTACACTTTCAGACTCAAAAAAAAAATGTTATCACCACTGTATATGAAGCTGCTTGCATAAACATAATTGAATATTTAGAACAGGAAAGAAAAGATCTTGGTTTAAAGTTAGGCCAAAGTATACTAAAAAGGCTTACCATGCAAGCTTCTCTGGCTTGATGAACTGATGGGTCTTTTTCTAGAATTGCCTTATAATCTTCCAGAGCTTCATCTAGTTTTTCTGTTTTTTCATATAGTTCTGCTCTCCTCAGCAAAGCTCTAATATAGTTAGGATCTAATTCCACTGCTAGAAAACAAAAACAAGGTGCAGGATTATACTTGAAACATTTCTACACCCCTCAAATGAATTTTTAAGTGTATATTAAGTTCTTAATAGTTATCTTTATAATGTAGCTTAGAATCAAGCACACTCAGAGTTAAAAGCTAAGTCATAATTCAGAAAGGCATACATCTGCCTGTGAAAGTCTAATGCATATGATCATATTTCATTAAATGTCTACAATGTATCACAGATAGAAGTGATTTATAATGCACAAACATTTAATTTTGCAATACTATATATGCAGAGGTTCTGAGTGATGCTCCAGAGATAGGGACCTGAAAGATATCTTTCAGATTTTGTATATTTAGCAAGTTTGCATTATTAGATTACAGGTAAAGTTAAACATACCTAAAGATACACATAGCAGGGAAAATAAGCATTTCCCTGCTTATTCCCTTTTCAGTTCAAGCTGAGACAAACTCCAGGAGAACTACTGGTGTTCTTCTGAATTTAATATCAAACAGTCAAAATTGGGTTTGGAATGCACAAATGGTTATGTTAGTTCTACCAGTTAGCAGGGGGGCATACTGACGGAATTTAAGCTTTTCTCCTCCTTATTCCCTTGGCAGCCATGACCGTGTTTACAGATGCAGTTAAGACTGAATGCTAAACTTAACAGTAGCCTGCAAATGGTAATTTCTTCATCTATTTTTCATCATAGCAAGAGGGAGTATGAAAGATTGCCCATTTTATAATTACTAGCCCATTAAAATAGTTTTCGAGACAATTAAATCTAGGATTATCTAGCTAAATCTTCTAGTTTATTTCTTCTGGAAGGATAAGGACAATGCTACAGTCAGCAAGTTGCAGGTTAGTGTGAATTGCTTTGCTGTGCTCCAAGTGTTGCATTGCAGTTTGCAAGCCAAGTCCCTGGGGAGTGTCAAGCGATGGTAGGTTTAAGTCTCACTGCTGCAAAGCACACCAATTCCCTTTCAGCCACTACAAAATTAGAAAAAGTGTTTTTCAAAATGCACCACCACCAAAACAAGGAAAACCCCCAAAGTGACAGAGGGCAACTGGAATTTGTTACCTTCAAGAATACTTTTAGCATGTACAAACTCATATTTACTGTACAAGCAGTACTGGCACACAGCCATTGGATTAGTTTTCTGATTGGTAATTTGGACTTTTTTCCCCAGCTGTCATGGGGAGTTTAACAAATATTCGAGCATGGGTGAGTGGGTGGAAGCAATAAGGCAATGCACAGCTGAAATGATTTCACCAGAAGTTGCAGAGGGAAAACTATGCAGGACAAGAACGGGAGGAACACAAGCCCTTGTGACAAAGCAAAAGCCTTGCACAAAAGGGACTTGATAATGCTTTTAATTCTGTAAGGCCTCACAGTTCTTTGGAATCTGGGATTAAACCAAGATTTGGGGTGGGGGGCAATGCCAGGTGGAAGTAGGTTTAAAATAGTAGGTGTAAGGAAACAGCTTCCATAACAAAAAGAATTTCCTGTTAAAAAGAAGTACAAACAGCAGCCTTATTGGCGCAAGAGAACAGAAAGTAAATTATTACAGACAGGAAAAGTTTGATAGACATTTTACAAAACAAATAAGAAATTCCAGATTCAGGTATCTTTCATCACACCTTTTCTTTAAATTCTTTAATGACTCTTATGCCCAAAATTACAGCTCTGCAGTAAGGCATTAAATGGTATAATTGATGCACGAAAGATCTGGCACAAGAGCAGCACATAGAAAAAAAAGTCATACCTTTGCTGCAGTCATTTAGGGCAGCTTCCGTCTTGTCCTACAACACAGAATAGTTTTGTTACGTTTAAGTCATATTTCTTGGGGAACAGATTATTTACAATTGCAAGCTAAAAGGTTTGTCTGGCATTCCAAGGAACTGGGATGTTCATGTAATCAAGGCTTTTCATACCGTTGCTTCTGATGTAAAGCTCTTTACCAGTGATTAGCTTCCTCCCTGCGAAGGCTGCCAGTGTTCAAATTGCACGGCTGCCCCACTAATCGGTCTGCACTGAACAGCTGGCAGCAAGCTACAGTCAAAAGGCTGAGTCACATCTGCAGGCCTTGGCTTAACCGAGCTACAGCTTTTCTGCCTTTGTCGATTAATTAAGGGGTTGGAATAGACAGTTCCCAAGAGTCCCAGATAAATTCTTGTATGTATGAGCTAAGACATTTGGAAAGCAGATACCGCCTTTAGCACTAATACAGCGCTCTCTACAAGGGACAATACATGAGACTTCCCAGAAGTGGCAGGGACAAGATTTTAATGAGACTTCCCGGAAGTGGTAGGGACAAGATTTTAATGAGACTTCCCGGAAGTGGTAGGGACAAGATTGTAGTGCACCCAGACAACCAGAGTTAGAAGATAAGAGCCAGGCAATCTGCTTACAATGAAACAAGAAAAAAAGGGCCGAGACAGAGATCCTGTTTTCATCCAAACTAAATGGGCTTAAAAAAAAATTAAACAGGCTGTTCTGCACTTGTATTGTTGATCTAAGCAGTAGCAATCTTTTCTATTTTCTCCTCCATAAAACAGAAGCTGTCTCAGAGAAGAATGCCTCACAAGCTTTTATCATAGTGCAAAGCAAATGGGTGCAGCAGGTACGGAAGAACAAACTTAATGGGGAAGTTACTAATATGAATCTATTTTCAGAGTAATGTATTGGTCTGTCAGGTTCCACTGGTCTATACTGGTGAGATACACTACTTTGTGCACAGTTCTTTTATCACCTCAGTCTCCTTTGGGGACTCTTGGATTAGTTTCCCAGTGATATGAATAGTTAACATGTAGATTATGAGGAGGTTTTTCAGTTTATGGTTTTCACATTTGAAAGGTTCCAGCATCTGTTATTACACATTTTATTCCATTTTTTCGTTGTCTGCTTAAACAATTGAGTATCCCAACAACATATTAGATAACTCTAGCCAAGCAAGAATGCTCTATGCTGAGAAATAATTCCTTTATTTATTCCTAAATATGACTGCAGCGCACATTTCTAAATAGAGCTACATCTGTCTCAATACTAGAGGAAAACTGCAAGAAAGTTCCCCTTGCAGGAGGGTAAACTGAGGATAGGAGTTACTGTGCTATTTTTCTATAATAATTTAATCTTAAAAACAAAGGAAAAAATAGGGAGTACTTTCCCCTGAGTTCTTAGTATCTCCTCTTTCTAAAGAAGTGGAAGTTTCTGTTCAGACAGGTTGTGTTCTATGCCTTCCATGGTAGCTAAGTGTATTGCTGATTCTGGTAACATCTGGGCACCTGTCCCTGGTCAAGGAATAGAAAACACATGAAGAAAGCTTCAGCCATTCTATCCAGACCATCCCCTACTCTACAGGTCTGTCCTACTATATAGTAACGGTGAAGGAAGCAGACTAACTGAATTAATAAAGCCATAGTTACGATGTCCTGCTTATGCCTCAAAGCATTTGAGCCAATTAAATGAAGGCAAGTATGTGACAATCCAGGCTTTTAGAAAAAACACGAACTAGCTACAGTTCTAAATAATCTAATACATGGTCTGCATCCACTAAAAGACATCTGTTTCACAGGAACTTTGAATTTCATTAAAATAGAGAGAATGAAAGAAAAATCAGTGTTTTATATATAACACAGTGGAGAAACTTTGAACAGCTGCTCCAATTGCAACTTTCAGATTTGTATTCATCCTCAATAAAACCAAGCGTACCAGCATTTCTACTGTGAGCATGACAGACTGAACAAGCAGCACAACCTGCAAACAGCTTTACTCCTTTGCCCGCCTTTATGCAACCCGAATAACTTCATTATAGCATTTATCATATAATCAACACACGGTGTTTCATAAAATAAAAAGAATATTCACCTGTTTCATTTTTGCAGCAGCTCTGTTTGAAAATAAAACAGCCCTATCTTTTTGGAAGCAGGCTGGACAAATCTTCAGAGCCTTCGTATACGAGTCTTCTGCCTCTCCATAGTCTGCAGATGCAATAGCAAAAAAACCAAACCAGACCATTTATTTAAAGTATCAGTACAGTCAGTGAACCACATGGCTCAGATTTCTTTGGAAACATTTCTCAATGTATGATGTAATATTAAACCAGAATCAGTAGCTGCTCTCAGACAAAGCACATTACTAAGTAGTACGTAGATCAATGACAATAAATTATTTTAAAATCAACATCCCTGTAAAAGCAGAAATACAGTCCTGAGCTTAATGTAACAAGTGCAGCATGATGTGCATATAATTCTCATCCCTGAAATTGTTTCATTCTATTTGAGCACCAGCCTTAGAGGTAGAATCTCTTTAGATTAAGTGTATCCTTGATCTGAAAGGAAGTACGTGCTGAAACTTGCCACTGCATTGATACCTGTTCAAAGCAGCTACAGAGGTATTTTATTTGCCACATCATCTTCAATGACTGACTTAAGGGTCAGTCACCACAAACCCATTATCACCCAAAGGTCATCCATCATGAAGTCTTGTCTAAAGCAAGGACCAGTGGTAAAGCACATGGGATTATCAAGTTACTCATTTTCTAACAAAGGTAGAGTCAAGAGTGAAGAGGCCCTATACTGACGCTGAACAATGCCCTGCCAGCCAACTGCATTGTCTTCAAAACAGAGGAATTCTTTCTATCCACATCAGCTGGTGACCATCCAGGTGCTTAGAAGGTTGTGTATTTCTGAGTAGTAAGCACTTTGACAGGCACACTGAAAAGATCTGCCAAAGAATTTCTCAAAAAAGAGGCTACCGATGAGACTTCGCAAGATGATTCAGCCAACATTACAGGCTTGCTGCTTTCATGGTCTGAGCAGTTCCCTTCTGCCTGCTCTGATGCTTGCCTGAATTGGTAAATTGTTCCCTAGGAATCTTGCTCTCTTAGCACACAAGAAGAGACCTCCAACAGGAAGGCCACTGTCTGGTTATCAGGGTACACTTCTGGGAAGGGGAAGTTACTTGTTTGTGTCCCTGTTGACCAAGGAAAGTATCAATCTGCATTTCCTGGTTTCTTTGTGAATGCTCTAGCCACCAGAACATTAAATGAAAGGTAGGTGTCAGAATCACTTTCCCCTTTACGTTTTTTAATTAAAAGCATTGGTACAGTTATTTATTACTGACCTCAACCCTGTTATGTATTAACTATATTCAGAACATGTCCAGTTCTGGCATAAGCTAGAAATTTACATACCTCTAGATTCTTTTTTTAAGTATGTGTGTGTATGTGTACATCTCTACATATACACACACGTGTGTACATCTCTACATACACATCTACATGTATGTATATACATGTATGCATATATGTATATAGATGTACATGTAAGTTCATATAGATGTACATCTGTGTGTATATGTAGATACAGATGTCTGTATATATATGTACACACACAAATAAAATGCATAAGAGAGTCAGTGGATAAAAACAAACATGCAAATGCACAAAGGTACGAGAGAGCTACTGAGCCACTGAGCCCTGCATCAATTCCAAGCACACGCATTCTTTGCAACTCGGAGCCTAGTGGAAGCCTTTTTTGATTAGTAAAAGAAGCATTTGGAAGGCGGTCAATTCTGTATCATGTTCTTGGATTTAAACACTTAGCTTTCATAAGAATCCTGCTTTAGTAATCCAAGTCTTTGTGATTTAAACTTAACTCTTAAGGAGGTCTGCTATCTCCTTCTGTTCTCTAGAGCTGGATGAAAAACGATACAGATGATAAATTTGAACAATGATAGGTGTGAGATCTTCCTATGGGTTTTCTGCAACATCACCATGCTGGCTAAGTATTAATTTAAGATTCTCTAACATCGATATGGTGTTAAAAGATTATCAACCCACCTCCTTTCTTGAACTGCTCATTTCCTTTCTCCTTCAGCACTGTGCTCTCCTTTCTTCTTTTCTACAAAAGAAAAGACAATGTCTCAAAGTATTTAACTGAAATGAACAAGTAGGTCAGCTGCAGTTCCAAATAAAGTATGAATGGAAGTCAGAATAAAATATGACCTGAAGAATTTTAACTAGGACCAAGATCACTTGCTTGTAGTCATTGTGACATGATATACTTTATACATTCACAAAACACTGGAGTATAACAACAAGGCAATTAAAAAGCTCCAGTTCATGGACAACAATATGCAGAAAGAGCATTCACAGTGTATTACATAGTTTAAACTACTACGTTAAGATTTTTAGCTGGCTGTTGGGTTCTCCTTTCCAACTCAATTTAATTCAGTCAATGCAGGTCAATGTAGAATATATTTTAGATATAAAGTCTCAAAAGTTTTGCTTGAAATAATTCCACCTCAGAAATTCATAGCTATTTTCAGAGATGTACAAAGCATGTTGAGCTGACTGCATTAGAAACAGCTCCATGGATAATACTGCCCTGAAAGATTTCTTATGCAGAGAGTGACTAAACCATCAGACCCAGAGACAGGAAGATTGTTCTGTTATACAGTGAAAATTGCAAATGCTGAGCAGAGTTGTGTTTTCAACCATGAATATCTTAACAGTACTCTTGGCACAAGTGAAGTTGACATGAATGCTCTTAGCCTTTGACACAGAAAATACAGGATGTCACCAAGCCATCTCTTCAACCTATTTACAATAGAAGTCTTTCACATGCAGACATACCTCACGCAAGTAAAAACAAAGCACTGTAAGACAGTAACATCAAGAAGCAATGCTCACGTTCATGAATTATTTCTATGGTAGAAAAATTATCCTTTGCCCAATGATTTTGCCCCCAACACACATGCATACACAAAGCACTTAAATTACAGATCATTGAGCAATTAAAAAGCCAACACTAGGAAAAGGAGCAGTTTCCTTTCCTGCAGATTGTGTAAATCAAGGATTAATGCAATTATCAATATCGCACAGAACATCTCCTTGGAAACAGCTAAATATAGTACTCTTTGTGGAGCGCTGCACCATCTCACAGCTATGCCAAGTAGCTGACAAACAATACAAAAATCAAATGTTCTTTCCTCTTTTTTCTATTGGTTTTAGAAAGTAATTCACCTGACCATTGTCACCATCTTAGTAATCACAGATCACAATGCTCTGAAAACTAGGCTCAGCAGAATGGCATTCAGTTGTGACACACAAAATTACACAGTAAAATATCATCTGACCCCTTTCAATACATGCCTAGATCACTAAATTTTTTCTTAGCACCTATTAAATATGTTTTCTAATACTCATTGCCCCTCACATTTTAAAAACAAAACATAGTTCAGCCGAAACACGCACCACTATTTAGAAACTGGCTTTCCTCCAGGGTGGACTGACAAACCTACACAAGTCCTTCCACAACATCACTTGCACCAATGTACACACACCAGTTGGTGCTTTCTAAACATAAGCATACAAACAAATTTAAGCACGTAAGGCACAAGCTGCATTAAAAGCACAAATTCTTTGTATATATGCAGGATTCTGCTGTCTGGCACAGGCAGTATGTAACCACATATGAAAGCTGTACCCAAACTTTCGAAGTGCCAGACAGAACAACTCCAGCAAGGTCACTGCCACACACACAGCTGGCCCTCCACAGAAAGAGATTTTTAAGACACCTTGAATGCATATAGAGTGAAAGTTAGCACAACAGAAGTATTTTTCGTACCAGTGAACAATGCAGCCAGATTTCAGCACAAAACAGGTTTGGAAATTACGATCCTACCAGAAAATGTGAAAGATCTACATAGACAATGCTCATTGAAGAAAAGAAATGCTTGAAACACTAGCCCTACTGACTTCATTGCTCATGACCTATTTAGAACTGGCCTTTAAGTGCCATTAACTGATTCACTGTTGCATGAGGTAGAGTTACCACTCTACAATAACAAAAGAATTTTTTTCGTATAAAATAAGAATACATCATCGTCACAGTAATCCTGATGCAGAAAGCCTAAAATCAAGGACTACTGGATGAAAAACTTTACCCATATTATCATTATTTTGTTTCATTTTATTAAAATATTACATGTTTACCCCAGTTATGTATTAAATACTAATATAAAAAGCAATTTGCTGCAAGAAGGTTTCAGGAGAATAAGCTTTACATAAAAAAAAAAAAAAAGTAAAAGGAACAACAGATATTCTTCAGCTGTGGGATTCCTTTTCACATAGCCAAGAGGATTGTGACCTAGAGTCTCAACACACAGAAGAAATACCAAGGTGGCTGTATGGCCATGTTCGCTGGGGAAACATGGGCAGATGAAAGTTCTGAGCAACTGAAGAGTTTAAGGACTGTTACACTGGGAAGCTGATGATTCATTCATACAACTCTCCTCCTCTGAAAGCCTGTTCCTTGGTACGTCCTCTTGCCTGCAAATCAAACTGCACAAACTTGAAGGACAGAGAACTATTAGTCACATAACTGTTACAGATAGACAAATGTCCCTGACAGCCTTGCGGTCACTTCTGAGTATTTGACCAGAAAAGGTGTTGTCTAAGCGTGTTTCAGAAGCCAGCAGCGTTGTTAAGAACACCGTATATGGTTTTGCTGCTTACTCAGCTCCCTGGAAAGCAGCAATGCAGTCCTGGTTCAAACCCAGGATTTCTGTTATAGCTTGACCAACATTTTCAAGGTATCCCTGTATTATGGGTTTCAGGCTGTCCCTTAAGCTCCAAACTTACAAGTCTTCACAGTATTTTTAAAAAATGTTAAGTCTATAGGGTACCTCATGCATCATTCTGGATTGGCATTTGAAGTATGACACATAAGCAATACATAGTAGCAGACTATCCTTAAAAGCAAATTCCTCTGGCTTTTCCACAAAATGTAAAAACATACGTATTAGCACGTCACATCCTAAACACACTGCCCTCTAAAGCACACTATGTATTTGTGAAATAAATGCATCATTTATTGCTCCATATATACATTTATTTAAAAGAAAATCCTAACACAAAAGCAGCGGAAAGTCAACTATTTTGGATTAATTTACATTTCACTTGAAAGGACTGGTCCAATGAATGCTGTTAGAATCTGTCGTCTTTTCAAATTCAGGGCAAAAAAACCCCAAACCACCAAAAACTAAAGCACTGTTAGAAGACATAACCTCTTCACTCAGTATGCTAGATTTCCAGCTTCGGTGGGCAATTGCAAATTGACTGGTCATCAGCCACTGATCACATCAGCCCAGAGTGAAAAAATTGCAAGTGACTTGTCCTTGGGACAAATTTTGCACAATGTCATTTCAGCATCCCCACCCACTCGTTTTGCAGAAAAAGATTTAAGCAGCTGCAGGGCAGGCTACCCTTTCCTCAGCGAGGGAAGTAGGTCAGACTGAACTCCTAGAATGCTCTGCCTAAGGAAAAAGATATGTTGACCCATGACGTTCCCTGAGGCTGCTCATATACGACACTGGGGTTGGGGACAACTTCCCCAATTTACACTCCAGTACAATCTCCTGCTATCCAAAGTCAGGAAAATCTTATGGTTGGTTTTTTGCAAATTTTATTAACACAAAGATGACAAATTCCAAGTGGCAGGCATTAGTTTTTGATATACGATGTCAAAAAAATATTTTTTAAAGTCCAGAAGAAATAACTACATTTAACTAGTAATATGATTCTTAAAAGGATCTGATTAGAAATGTTTACAAATTTGGATACCGAATTACAATCATCCATATTCTGAAGAAATTAGGATCTTAACATAAACCTTCCTGGCAAGCAAGAGGTACTGAAGATTAAGGCCTGATCTGAAGTAATGAGAGAAGACAGCTTGGCCTTCTGACAATAAAGAACAATTCAAAAGAAAGGCCATCAAATACAGTCCCTGGACCTCAGCTAC
The DNA here is from genome assembly GCF_000690535.1 of Cariama cristata. Taxonomy (NCBI): domain Eukaryota; kingdom Metazoa; phylum Chordata; class Aves; order Cariamiformes; family Cariamidae; genus Cariama; species Cariama cristata. The sequence continues at coordinate 8,218 of NW_009606438.1, read as the reverse complement.
TCTGCCAAAAAAAATCCGGGTTAAAAATAAAAGCATTATTCTACTATTAGAGAAGAAAGCAACCTAAACATTTTCACTGTTTGTTTTGGAACTAACCAGTATAATAGAAGTGCTGGAAGTGAAATTCTTAACTATAACTGGTGAGAGCTGAAGGACCAACACCCTCAGTTTGTAATGCTCCCAACTATGCTTTCGCTGGCTCTTCCTATGCATTTTATTTGATCAATTGACTTAACTTTGCTAGGGAACTGTTCTTGGCTCCAGTTTTGTCAAGAGCAGCAAATGTGGACTCTCTTCTTTGTAAGGCTATTTATACAGTATGACAATGCACATCTGCATCTCATATACCCTTTTGTAAGGTCACCAAGTAGTAGTCAATTTAAAATTACTAGAGTTCAAAGGGTGCACAGAAGCAAGGAATTTAAACAGATAAGGAATACATTTTTCAGCTTCAAATACCAATTCTGTTTCTAAGTCATCCATTAATAGTCATCTGCTTCCCCCTGCAGTTTTGTGAAGCTATTGCTGTGTCATGCATTCAAGGATCTGTACTTCAATTTAAGGTTGTAGTCACTCAAAAAAATCAGTTTTCAAATCTTGCTAGAGTTGTCACTTGAAAACTGTGCCAAATTTGCTCTCTACACTCAAGAGGCAGAGTAATAAGCATTGTTAGACTCTGACCGCTTTCTGCTCCTTCTAACTCCATGGTAAAGACACAGTAAGTCTTCCTACTGCCCGATGACTACCTTTTCCTGAAATTGTAAGCAGCACTTCCAGAGACAATAGGTGACATCCATCCTCGACAGTCAGTATAACGTGCCAGACTAACTGTGACTATTCCTGAGTGACAATACATGCCATTCAGTCGCTCCTGTTTCAGGGGCAACAGCCTCAGGCAGAAGAGTGGAGCTGACCACTTAATCCATCACCACCACAAGCCGAAAAGGTCTCAATTTGACAGTATTAGCGTCTTCCACAGAAACGAAAAAAATGAATGTACGACCACAACCACTGAAAGAAAGATGAAGGTATCCTTTTCCACTCTTTCTATTAAAATGCCATCCAGCAAAAGACTTCCATGTTTGTTTAAAAATGTAACTCAAAGAACTGTAAATCGCACAGACATTGTAACTCGAGTTTATCCAGGTTCTTCTCACCAGCACTTGGAATTAATTACTCTAGCAGATACAGATATACTTCTCAAAGGTATTTCTCCAACTTTTGATTAACTCAGAAAACATAACAGGATGTTTTGTTCTGTTTTGCCAGTCATAAGACAAGGGCAGTTTTAGTCTAGCAATCCATCTTTTCCTCCAATTTGACCAAACAATATCATATTTAGCATTGGTGCTGTACTGTATACAGGATTCGGGATATTAAAGTAGATCATTTGAATAAGAGAATCACCTTTTATTATATTTCAAAAGATTGCATTGTGACGCCTTCAAAACCCAATTGCCTTATTTTATTAATTTTTATTTAGTTTCATTGTTTTATTAGTTTTATTGCTACACAAAATAATTTTGAATGCTGATGAGAGTTGTTAACAAAAATAAGTTCCTCATTGGTATTTGTCAGTAATTTATGTAATAAGTTTTACTGCTGCACAGTCAGTTGGATTGTCTCATGTATTAATAATCTATTTTTTTGGTCCAAACACATAATTCTTCCAGGAAAGAGTTCTGAGACCATCTCCAAGTGATCAACACCTGAGGACTGCTCTAAAATATGACTCACTTCACTTTATCCCATCTACCATTTTGTACCTTAGCTTTTATTTTGTAAATACTATAGAAAAAACAGCAACTTTGACAGAGTCAAGGTTACTATACGATATAGGACAGATGGAACTAGGAAAACACAAAATGCTGAAATGAATGACCATATCTGAGAAGCCATCTCAGAAGAAATCCCAGATCAGTTCTTCAACCCCTGGAAAAGCAAATTCTATACAAAAGCTATAATTTATGGAAGAACAGTGGGATCAACCTGAAGCATGGGGAAGAAAGGATGAGGAGAGGAGCAGTTTAAAGGAAATTTCTTGATTAAGACAATATTCTCTAACATATCCTAGAACTTCTGTAGAAAACAGGGAGAAAAAAAAAAAAAAAAAAAAAGGAAGTTTTACTCTTTAGCCCAGAACTGAAAAAAATCTCAGGTATAACTGAAAAATACTATTTCTCAAAGATTCAGTTAATTCTTACAGAGTTGCTAACAAGATACTAATCAAGAATCTCCTCTACTAGAGCTGTGTTCCTTGCCTTGCTGACACATTTCCTAGTGTTAAAATAGAAGTTGAGCATGATTACAGCCAGCTGTAGCTATAATGCATGTGCAAAAGCCTAAAGAAGCAAATTGCTTTTGAGGAATATTAGATACTTATTCCAGGGTCTTAGAGCAGCTAGAAAGGAGTGTTCTATATCCAAAATAAGAGTTTACTAGGCCAGATGCTTAAATTTTTGCCAGACAAGGCCCAAAGAACAAGACAACATCTGTCATGACGGAAGAGCATGAGGGATTCGGAATCTTGCTGCTGGATAACCTCAATTAATGGGTGTCCCTCCAGAAGAGGACCAGGTCAGACTGAAACAATTACCATGTAACAGCTGTTGGGTGTCTTCTGATTAATTCTGCAGACTAGACCTATGTCAAAGCCATCACTGTCAATGACAACTAACCAGAAAAATCTGTTTGTAATGCATCAAAAGCAATTTACTGCTCAGTGCCTCTGCTGAGGCAGTAATCAGCATGGTTTTGAAACAACAACAAAAAAAATCTTATAAAAGTGAATTTTGTTTCAGGCTGCTTAATTCTTAAAAAGCTCAGATTTGCAAGTCCAGGCAAGTAACCAGGCTCTATGCTACATCTGTTTTTAAGAATACTTCTTGCAGGTTTGTGCCTTAATATCCCTTCGAGTTTTTATTTTGCTTCCTTGCACAGAGAAGACTTCTTATGGTATTGGTACTGCTTCCCTGGAAGTTCCTGCTGCTTAAAATTAGAAATCTCGCTGTATGGGGCTCTCAAAATATAATTGAGAGAAAATACACAACCACTTGCTCCTTCACTTTGATCTCTGCAGCACCTTCTGCATGGGTGAGAATTTCTACTCAGAGCTGCTACCATGAAAGCTTGCACATTGGGTACGCATAAATACACAGAGCAAGGACTAGAATCAGTCTCTGCATCTCCAGAATTAGAGACTTTCTCTCCTACAGCCTAGTTATTGGAGAACATCGCTCAAAAGAACTCATTTATTAAAGCTGCTAAAACATAACAATGGGTTTAGCCTCAAAAAATAAACAACTATTAAGGTGTAGCTCCATAAATTTTATTTAAGCAGGGCTAACATCACCTCTCCTTATGACTTGAGTACATAGTTTATGGTTGGTGCTGCAGCCACAGTTCATAAGAAGTTTTTCTCATTTAGGCAAGTAGTCTAATTGAAAAAAATCCATCTACCCCTATATGCCATCACGAGGCTACCATTTGATGTCTACTTTTACTAGCACTGCCCTTGATCTAAAAATACAGCATTATTTTTCATCTGAATCATTCCCCATAACTGGTTCACTGCACATTCACACAGAGAGGTGTGCTAGCACAACGAAGGAGGAGGCAGGGGGCTGAGAATAACTGATCAAGGACTGCCTAAGTAGCAAACACAGCACTGCTGCTGAGTGTCTGGTCACAACCTAAACAGTGAAATAAACAAGTTCTGAATATTTCTGCCTCATTTTCTCCATTTTTTAAAAAAAAAAAAAGTTGCTTTTCTCAAAAATGACCTTTTGAGTAACTGGAAGAAGGTTTAAAATGTTTGAAAAACTCTGAATAAATGGATGTACAGCAGCTGTTTTCCAACTGCAGTATTTTTTTCTTAAAAGCTGCACCATTTAACAGATTATTTTCATAATCAAAATATATAGAACATTTCACTTTAACAATAAAAATATAATAATTTTTTAAAAACTTACAAAATTTAAAAATTATAAAAATAAATCAAATAGAATTTGTAGCAATCAATTCCAAAAAGGAAAGTTGGAGTGGCAATTCAGGAATGACCTATCCCTATGGTTTTACTACACAGACAATGTAAGGTGATGCAGGTCAATATCATGCAAATGGGCTACTTCAATAATTGTAACAACTGCTGTTCTAATTCCTCTGCAGTCTCTGGATTTCCTAAGCTCTGCTTATAAGAGATACCAACAACATTTCGTTAGAGAAAAAAAAAAAGCTATATTTTAACAACTGCACTCAGAAAGCTCTCTATGGAAAATAAACAAAGTTCACAATATAAGTATTGCCAATCTAATAGTTATGGTGATACTAAGAGATGGAATCCCTCCATTTCGTTAGGGATAATCACAAACCAAGCTGAAGGGCACAGTTGCTCAGTACCACTGGAAATAAACCTACAGAAAGATGAGAACTACAGCTGTCTCAATACCTTCTCTAAGGAAACCTTTCCAGCTTTAAACAGTTATTATTTTGTACTCCCATAGCACCTTTCAATGGAGTTCCACACAGTTGCATGCAATTATTCAATATTCACAATTCTTTTGCTTATTTTACAGAAGGCAAATGATTACCTAACAATACAACAGAAAAAAAAGCAGCACGAAAACTAATTTCCAGGCCTGCTGCTCTTTCTAGTGTTCAATTCTATGACATAATTCCAGCCCCAGTTTACAGCATTTAGTCTATGAAACTCTAAAGATGCCTTCAAGTCACAGACTGCTGCAGAAGGCTCATCGTGACTCATGATGACCATGCTCCTTGGTGTACAAGCAATAAATACAAGTAGGAAAAAGGGACAAGAGGCAAGGGCAATGTGATGTTTTTTCTGTGTAGTGAGTAGGTCAAGGAAAGTGATTATTGCCCTCTGTTCAGCACCTGAAAGAATGCATTTGGACAGTGCGCAGTTTTGGTCTCCCCCCATACAAAAACAAAAAAATAATAGGCATTGACTTCCCAGAGGGCATCCAGTGCAGGGCCACCAGGATGGTCACGACACTGGAGACCATGACCTAAGCAAATAGCCTAGGAGAACTGAGTTTGTTCAGCCTTGGGAAAAGGTGGCTCAGGAGAGAGTTACTGTGAGCAAAAATGGAGATGGACTCTTCTGTAGGCATGCAGAAAAAGAAGGGCCAGCGGTCACAAGTTGCAACAAAGGAAATTCTAATTAAATGTGAGGAAAAAAGTTCCAACCATGAAAGTAGTTAAACACTACAACATGGGCCCAGAGAGGCTGTGTAGTCTCCATGCTCAGATGGAGATGTCTGTGTGGCTCTGGGCAGGCTGATCTATTTGATCAAACTTTGAGCAGGCGGTTGGACTAGATGACCTCCAGAGGCCCTTTTGGGGCAAAAGAAGCACCAGATAACCTCTTGAGATTTCCACACTCCCCCTATTATTCATTATTAGATCTCAAAGTATTACAACTGGCAAGCATCATTATGCCTATTTTACAGATGTCAAAATTGAGAGACAAAGAGAGATATGAAGTGATTTCCACAAGGTCAGTCAGCAGTTAAGTGTTACATTTAGTCCCATTCCTACTTCAAGGATATTATATTCCATGTTCCCCTTCCCCACTAGTCCCATATTGCTTTTCCACCTCAAGGAACTTCCACATTAACATAACTATCTGTACTACAGATGAAAAACTACCTTTTTGTCTTCACTGACGTATTTTGGTCAGAAATGCCACCCTAGCAGCAAGGGAACTATGTGAGCCACAACTTGATTAAATTTCTGTGTACTGGTTTGTAACAAACAGCTTAGATATTTGGTTGCCTCTGGCATCTTAGCTTTGCATATTTCTGCCTCTCATTCTCTATTTACAGTAGCTGACAGTAAGACCATGGCATAGTCAAGTTACTGCCAAGCCCCTCCCTCTTCCCAGCTTTTTGGGGCAATGTATACCCAGCATTTATTTACTTACACAACACAGACAAGGCTAGCCAACAGTTAAGAAATCATGGTCCAGCTTTATCAAGTCAGTTCAACTGGAAAAGCTCAGCCTGCCTGTACAAAAGAATAATAAGCCCCTATAAATTTACTGAAACATTCATAATATTTTAAGCACTTTCAAAAAAATTAATTTGATATGACCCTTCATTTCTTTTTCATCAAATGCCTCATTTTAGTAGAACTTGTCCAAAGGGAACTTCGGGAGTTTCCAGAATAAAAACTATGCAGATATACAATACACTATGTTCCTATACGAAGTAATGCTTTCCTAAGATGCTATCTACCTTCTCTTCTCAGCTGCCATTCCTTACTCCACTCTCTCCTTCCTTCATCAGTTTCATTGTTACCTATGATTCAAATTGTGCAACTAGGATTCCAGTAAGGACTCTATTTCCTTTATTAAAATAATACCTAATTCATGCCTACAGAACTATAAAATTACGTTTGCTGAAGTCTTCCCTTCATATAAGTTACAATATGTCAGAATGCCATCTTTTCACCAACTGCCAAAGAATATAGTAGTACTTTTCATCACTATTTCAATTTTCACTACAAGTAACTGCTTGTTTAGATAATTCAATCAGATTTTAAGAGGCTGGATCAGTTCTTTCAAACATGATCTGTTCAAGAGGCCAAGCTATATAACTTGTCAAAAATAGAGTGTTTAAAAAGAAAGTTACAAGAGTTGTATGTTGGGACACAGATTTTAGTTTAATATCTTTATTCCCCCACCATTTGCAAACTAAAGTTGAAAAAAATTAGGAAAAAAAAAATAATCCATAAATCATTAGAAAGCCTTCCACCATTTGCTATGAGAACATAATTACCAGCAGAAATTCACCACATCACTCAAGTGAACAGAGTCTAATCCTGAAAGTGATTTAACAAGTTTTCTCAAATTAGAAAAAAACATTTTTTTTCCCCTAAATACTTAATGACCATTAATGTCTTAGAACCCTGAAAACTAACTGCTGTCAAGTGACACCACTGACTGAGGGTCAAAAAAGCTGGTTCACACACACTTACAGGGGAGTAAAGACCATTATAGAGGCTGTTGGACTTCCCTCTAAGACCTATTTTGTTACTCCCCACAACATTACCCAGTTTGTTACGCAAACATTTTGTCTAATGTAACCGCACTGAAAGTAAACAAATGCACGTATTTAATGTGTTTTGTTTGATTAAAGCTTAAGTACTCTATAGGGATACTTTCAAATTTAATCCCAGTTAGTTATATTACATAAACTAGCCTTCCAGATATGAAAACTATCCCGGAACCTGCTCTGAGTTTTAGAAAAGCACCTTGCAGCTAATCAGGTGAAAACAATGAATGCACACAAACTAAATAACATGAAACAGGGAGATTTTTGTTTCTTATAATCTCTCTGAGTTACAGTAACCTTACACACTGGTGAAAGTACACAAAAATCTGCAATGGAATGTGATGATTAAGAACGACATAGAAAGCTAACAAAAATATTTGTTACCTAAAAGAAGAAATTAAGAACAGTAAAATTAGACACATAAGAGAGTTTTAAAGGTCTGTTTTCATGCCAGTCACAGAGCATTCAGAAACATGACACTGAAAATATATCTTTTTATATTCAACATTGGTACTTTAGATTACCTGTTTTTCTTCCTCTGGCATATCTTTTTCTAGTTCTAGTAAGTATTCTTCATCTAGTTCTGTCTGCTTCCTTGAGCTATTCTGATCATTCTGTAAATTCCCTTCATCATCCAGCATAGGTTCTTTTGCCTCAAAGGAGTCACGACAGTCATGGAAACACTCATCTGCTGTTGTGGGATCTTTGGCTGAAGATGGCATATATCCACTTTCAATGTTTTGGGGATTCTGGGCATCTTTGGAGTCAGTCTCTGAAGACTTCTGATCAGAAAGCTTTAAGTGATCAAGTAATTCTTCAGGTAGACTTGCATCTTTAAACTCTTCCATGTTGGACTCCTTAGAGGGATTAGGTTTTTAGAAATGAGAAAGAAATAATCCTGAATAAGCATAATATAAATGCCTTATCAGCAAACAAATCTCTAAAGTACTTAAAAGCACTCCTGACATCACGTGAGGGAAACTATTACACCTCGGGGGGGAAAGCAACTTATACATGCTTCTTGTACACACCATACAGTGACATGGGGCCAGTACACCATTCCCATAAATAAGTTAATTCACAAGCTCAGATTCCCAGTACCAGCACGGTACGGCACCACGCTACGGCTTCTCCTTTGCAGT